>NC_135892.1:20372531-20650531 GCF_964194155.1 Cetorhinus maximus
CCCACACAACTGCAGTCTTTATGGTAAGTTTGTGCCCACACAGCTGCAGTCTATGTGGTAAAATTTTGCCCACACAGCTGCAGTCTATGTGGTAAAGTTGTGCCCAGACAGCTGCAGTATACGTGGAAAAATTGTGCCCACACAGCTTCTGTCTATGTGGTAAAGATGTGTTCACACAGATGCAGTCTATGTGGTAAAGATGTGCCCACACAGCTGCAGTCTATGTGGTAAAGATGTGCTCACACAGATGCAGTCTATGTGGTAAAGTTGTGCCCACACAGCTACAGTCTACGTGGTAAAATTGTGCCCATACAGCTGCGGTCTATATGGTAAAGTTGCACCCGCATTAATGCTATCTATAACGTATAGATACGTCTACACAGCTGCAGTCTATATGGTAAGGATAAGCCCACACTGCTGCAGTCAACGTGGTAAAGTTGTGCCCACACAGCTGCAGTCTATGTGGTAAAGTTGTGCCCGCACAGCTGCAGTCTATGTGGTAAAGATGTGCCCACACAGCTACAGTCTACGTGGTAAAATTGTGCCCATACAGCTGCGGTCTATATGGTAAAGATAAGCCCACACAGCTGCAGTCTATGTGGTGAAGATATGCCCACACTGCTGCAGTCTACATGGTACAGTTGTGCCCACACAGCTGCAGTCTATATGGTGAGGATAAGCCTACACAGCTGCAGTCTGTGTGTAACATTGTGCCCACACAGCTGCAGTCTATATGGTAAAGTTGTGCCCACACAGCTGCATTCTACGTGGTAAAGTTGTGCCTACACTGCTGCAGTATATATGGTAAAGTTGTGCTCATGCAGCTGCTGTCTATATGTTAGAGTTGTGCCCACACAGCTGTAGTCTATATGGTAAAGTTGTGCCCACACAGCTGCAGTCTATGTGGTAAAGTTGTGCCCACACAGCTGCAGTCTATGTGGTAAAGCTGTGCCCGTACTACTGCAGACTATGTGTTAATGTTGTGCACCTACTACAGTCTATGAGGTAAATTTGTTCCAATAAGGCTGCAGTCTATGTGGTAAAGATAAGCACACACAGCTACAGTCTATGTGGTAAATCTGTGCCCAAACTTCTGCAGTGTATTTGGTAAAGATAAGCCCACAGAGCTGCAGTCTATGTGGTAAAATTGTGCCCACAGAGATGCAATCAATAAGTTAAAGCTCTGCCCGCACAGCTGCAGTCTATATGGCAAAATTGTACCCACACAGCTGCAGTCTAAGTGGTAACGTTGTGCCCACACAGCTGCAGTCTAAGTGGTAAAGTTGTGCCCACACAGCTGCAGTCAATGTGGTAAAGTTGTGCCCACAGAGCTGCAGTCTATGTGGTAACATTGTGCACAGATAGCTGCAGTTTATGAGGTAATGCTGTGCCCACACAGCTGCAGTCTATATGGTATAGTTCTGCCCGCACTAGTACCGTCGATATCTTATAAATACACCCACAGATCTGCAGTCTATATGGTAAGTATAAGCCCAGACAGCTAGAGTCTATGTTGTAAATCTGTGCCCACACATCTGCAGTGTATATGGTATAGATACGCCCACACATCTGCAGTCTATGTGCTAAGGCTTTGCCCACGCAGGTGCAGTCTATATGGTAAAGTTGTGCCCACACAGCTGCAGTCTATATGGTAATGATAAGGCAACAGAGCTGCAGTCTATGTGCTAAACTTGTGCCCACACAGCTGCAGCATATGTGTTAAAGTTGTGCCCACACAGCTGCAGCCTATGTGTTAAAGTTGTGCCCACACAGCTGCAGCCTATGTGTTAAAGTTGTGCCCACACAGCTGCAGCCTATGTGTTAAAGTTGTGCCCACACAGCTGCAGCCTATGGGGTCAAATTGTACCCACAGAGCTGCAGTCAATTTGTTAAAGTTGTTCCCACACTACTGAAGTCTAAGAGGTAAAGTTGTGCCCACACAGCTGCAGACAATGTGGCAAAGTTGGGCCCACACAGCTGCACTCTAAATGGTAAAGTTGTGCTCACAGCGCTGCAGTCTATGGGGTAAAGTTGTGCCCACACACTGCAGTCTATGGGGTAAAATTGTACCCACACAGCTGCAGTCTATGTGGTGAGGATAAGCCCACCCAGCTGCAGTCTATATGCTGATGATAAGCCCCCACAGCTGCAGGTTATATGGTGAGGATAAGCCCAAACAGCTGCAGTCTATGTGTAACGTTGTGCCCACACATTTGCAGTCTATGGGGTAAACCTGTGCCCACACAGCTACAATCTATTTAGTAACATTGTGCCCACACAGCTGCAGTCTATGTGTAACGTTGTGCCAAAACAGCTGCAGTCAATATGGTAAGGATGAGCGCACACAGCTACAGTCTATGTGGTAAACATGTGCCAAACAGCTGCAGTGTATATGGTAAAGATACTATCACACAACCGTAGTCTATATGGTAAAGTTGTGCACACACAGTTGCAGTCTATGTGGTAATGTTTTGGCCACACAGCTGCAGTCTATGTCGTAAAGTTGTGCCCAAAGAGCTGCAGTCTATATGGTAAAGCTGTGCCCACACAGCCGCAGTCTATGTGGTAATGTTTTGCCCACACAGCCGCAGTCTATGTGGTAAAGTTTTGCCCACACAGCTGCAGTAGATGTGGTAAAGTTGTGTCCACACAATAGCAGTCTATGTGGTAAAGTTGTGCCCACACAGCTGCAGTCTATGTGGTAAAGCTGGATCCACACAGCTGCAGTAGATGTGGTAAAGTTGTGCCAACACAGCTGCAGTCTATGTGGTAAAGCTGGATCCACACAGCTGCAGTAGATGTGGTAAAGTTGTGCCCACACAGCTGCAGACTATGTGGTAAAGTTTTGCCCCCACAGCTGCAGTCTATATGGTAAATATGTGCCCACACAGCTGCAGTGTATAAGGTAAAGATACTGTCACACAACCGTAGTCTTTATGGTAAAGTTGTGCCCACACAGCTGCAGTTTTTGTGGTAAAGTTGTGCCCACACAGCTGCAGCCTATGGGGTCAAATTGTACCCTCAGAGCTGCAGTCAATGTGTTAAAGCTGTGCCCACACAGCTGCAGTCTATGGGGTAAAATTGTGCCCACAGAGATGCAGTCTATGTGGTAGAATTGCACCCACACAGCCGCAGACTATGTGGCAAAGTTGTGTCAACACAGCTGCAGTCTATGTGGAATAGTTGTGTCCAAACAGCTACAGTCTATGTGCTAAAGCTGTTCCCAGACAGCTGCATTCTATATGGTAAAGCTGTGCCCACACAGCCTCAGTCTATATGGTAAATATAGGCCCACACAGCTGCAGCCACTGTGGTAAAGTTATGCCCGCACTACTGCAGTCTATATGGTAAAGTTGTGCCCTCACATTTGCAGTCTATATGGTAAAGTTGTGCCCACACAGCTGCAGTCTATGTGGTAAAGTTGTGTAGTGCCCACACAGCTGCAGTCTATGTGGTAAAGATGTGCCCACACAGCTGCATTCTATGTGGTAAAGTTGTGCCCACACAGCTGCAGTCTATATGGTAAAGTTTTGCCCACACAGCTACAACCTATGTGGTAAAATTGTGCCCACACAGCTGCAGTCTTTATGGTAAGTTTGTGCCCACACAGCTGCAGGCTATGTGGTAAAATTTTGCCCACACAGCTGCAGTCTATGTGGCAAATCTGGGTCCACACAGCTGCAGTCAATGTGCTAAAGTTGTGCCCACACAGCTGCAGTCTATGTGTTCAGGTTGTGCCCACACAGCTGGCGTCTAAGTGGTAAAGTTGTGCACACACAACTGCAGTCTATATGGTAAACCTGTGCCCACACATTTGCAGTGTATATGGTAAAGATAAGCCCGCACAGCTACAGTCTATGTGGTAAAGTTGTGCCCGCACAGCTACAGTCTATGTGATAAATCTGTGCCCACATGGCTGCAGTCTATGTGGTAAAGTTGTGCCCAGACAGCTGCAGTATACGTGGAAAAATTGTGCCCACACAGCTTCTGTCTATGTGGTAAAGATGTGTTCACACAGATGCAGTTTATGTGGTAAAGATGTGCCCACACAGCTGCAGTCTATGTGGTAAAGATGTGCTCACACAGATGCAGTCTATGTGGTAAAGTTGTGCCCACACAGCTACAGTCTACGTGGTAAAATTGTGCCCATACAGCTGCGGTCTATATGGTAAAGTTGCACCCGCATTAATGCTATCTATAACGTATAGATACGTCTACACAGCTGCAGTCTATATGGTAAGGATAAGCCAACACTGCTGCAGTCAACGTGGTAAAGTTGTGCCCACACAGCTGCAGTCTATGTGGCAAACCTGGGTCCACACAGCTGCAGTCAATGTGCTAAAGTTGTGCCCACACAGCTGCAGTCTATGTGTTCAGGTTGTGCCCACACAGCTGGCGTCTAAGTGGTAAAGTTGTGCACACACAGCTGCAGTCTATATGGTAAACCTGTGCCCACACATTTGCAGTGTATATGGTAAAGATAAGCCCGCACAGCTACAGTCTATGTGGCAAAGTTGTGTCAACACAGCTGCAGTCTATGTGGAATAGTTGTGTCCAAACAGCTACAGTCTATGTGCTAAAGCTATTCCCAGACAGCTGCATTCTATATGGTAAAGCTGTGCCCACACAGCCTCAGTCTATATGGTAAATATAGGCCCACACAGCTGCAGTCACTGTGGTAAAGTTATGCCCGCACTACTGCAGTCTATATGGTAAAGTTGTGCCCACACAGCTGCAGTCTATGTGGTAAGGTTGTGTAGTGCCCACACAGCTGCAGTCTATGTGGTAAAGATGTGCCCACACAGCTGCATTCTATGTGGTAAAGTTGTGCCCACACAGCTGCAGTCTATATGGTAAAGTTTTGCCCACACAGCTACAACCTATGTGGTAAAACTGTGCCCACACAACTGCAGTCTTTATGGTAAGTTTGTGCCCACACAGCTGCAGTCTATGTGGTAAAATTTTGCCCACACAGCTGCAGTCTATGTGGTAAAGTTGTGCCCAGACAGCTGCAGTATACGTGGAAAAATTGTGCCCACACAGCTTCTGTCTATGTGGTAAAGATGTGTTCACACAGATGCAGTCTATGTGGTAAAGATGTGCCCACACAGCTGCAGTCTATGTGGTAAAGATGTGCTCACACAGATGCAGTCTATGTGGTAAAGTTGTGCCCACACAGCTACAGTCTACGTGGTAAAATTGTGCCCATACAGCTGCGGTCTATATGGTAAAGTTGCACCCGCATTAATGCTATCTATAACGTATAGATACGTCTACACAGCTGCAGTCTATATGGTAAGGATAAGCCAACACTGCTGCAGTCAACGTGGTAAAGTTGTGCCCACACAGCTGCAGTCTATGTGGTAAAGTTGTGCCCGCACAGCTGCAGTCTATGTGGTAAAGATGTGCCCATACAGCTACAGCCTATGTGGTAAAATTGTGCCCATACAGCTGCGGTCTATATGGTAAAGATAAGCTCACACAGCTGCAGTCTATGTGGTGAAGATATGCCCACACTGCTGTAGTCTACATGGTACAGTTGTGCCCACACAGCTGCAGTCTATATGGTAAAGTTGTGCCCACAGAGCTGCAGTCTATGTGGTAAAGTTGTGCCTGCACAGCTGCAGTCTATGTGGTAAAGGTGTTCGCACAGAGCTGCAGTCTATATGGTAAAGTTACGCCCACACAGCTGCAGTCTACGTGGTAAAGTTGCGCCCACACAGCTGCAGTCTATATGGTGAGGATAAGCCTACACAGCTGCAGTCTGTGTGTAACATTGTGCCCACACAGCTGCAGTCTATATGGTAAAGTTGTGCCCACACAGCTGCATTCTACGTGGTAAGGTTGTGCCTACACTGCTGCAGTATATATGGTAAAGTTGTGCTCATACAGCTGCTGTCTATATGTTAGAGTTGTGCCCACACAGCTGCAGTCTATATGGTAAAGTTGTGCCCACACAGCTGCAGTCTATGTGGTAAAGTTGTGCCCACACAGCTGCAGTCTATGTGGTAAAGCTGTGCCCGTACTACTGCAGACTATGTGTTAATGTTGTGCACCTACTACAGTCTATGAGGTAAATTTGTTCCAATAAGGCTGCAGTCTATGTGGTAAAGATAAGCACACACAGCTACAGTCTATGTGGTAAATCTGTGCCCAAACTTCTGCAGTGTATTTGGTAAAGATAAGCCCACAGAGCTGCAGTCTATGTGGTAAAATTGTGCCCACAGAGATGCAATCAATAAGTTAAAGCTCTGCCCGCACAGCTGCAGTCTATATGGCAAAATTGTACCCACACAGCTGCAGTCTAAGTGGTAACGTTGTGCCCACACAGCTGCAGTCTAAGTGGTAAAGTTGTGCCCACACAGCTGCAGTCAATGTGGTAAAGTTGTGCCCACAGAGCTGCAGTCTATGTGGTAACATTGTGCACAGATAGCTGCAGTTTATGAGGTAATGCTGTGCCCACACAGCTGCAGTCTATATGGTATAGTTCTGCCCGCACTAGTACCGTCGATATCTTATAAATACACCCACAGATCTGCAGTCTATATGGTAAGTATAAGCCCAGACAGCTAGAGTCTATGTTGTAAATCTGTGCCCACACATCTGCAGTGTATAAGGTATAGATACGCCCACACATCTGCAGTCTATGTGCTAAGGCTTTGCCCACGCAGGTGCAGTCTATATGGTAAAGTTGTGCCCACACAGCTGCAGTCTATATGGTAACGATAAGGCAACAGAGCTGCAGTCTATGTGCTAAACTTGTGCCCACACAGCTGCAGCATATGTGTTAAAGTTGTGCCCACACAGCTGCAGCCTATGTGTTAAAGTTGTGCCCACACAGCTGCAGCCTATGTGTTAAAGTTGTGCCCACACAGCTGCAGCCTATGGGGTCAAATTGTACCCACAGAGCTGCAGTCAATTTGTTAAAGTTGTTCCCACACTACTGAAGTCTAAGAGGTAAAGTTGTGCCCACACAGCTGCAGACAATGTGGCAAAGTTGTGCCCACACAGCTGCACTCTAAATGGTAAAGTTGTGCTCACAGCGCTGCAGTCTATGGGGTAAAGTTGTGCCCACACACTGCAGTCTATGGGGTAAAATTGTACCCACACAGCTGCAGTCTATGTGGTGAGGATAAGCCCACCCAGCTGCAGTCTATATGCTGATGATAAGCCCCCACAGCTGCAGGTTATATGGTGAGGATAAGCCCAAACAGCTGCAGTCTATGTGTAACGTTGTGCCCACACATTTGCAGTCTATGGGGTAAACCTGTGCCCACACAGCTACAATCTATTTAGTAACATTGTGCCCACACAGCTGCAGTCTATGTGGTAAAGCTGGATCCACACAGCTGCAGTAGATGTGGTAAAGTTGTGCCCACACAGCTGCAGACTATATGGTAAAGTTTGCCCACACAGCTGCAGACTATATGGTAAAGTTTGCCCACACAGCTGCAGACTATGTGGTAAAGTTGTGCCCACACAGCTGCAGTCTATGGGTTAAAATTGTGCCCACAGAGCTGCAGTCTATGGGGTAAAATTGTGCCCACACAGCTGCAGTCTATGTGGTAAAGTTTTGCCCCCACAGCTGCAGTCTATATGGTAAATATGTGCCTACACAGCTGCAGTGTATAAGGTAAAGATACTGTCACACAACCGTAGTCTTTATGGTAAAGTTGTGCCCACACAGCTGCAGTTTTTGTGGTAAAGTTGTGCCCACACAGCTGCAGCCTATGGGGTCAAATTGTACCCTCAGAGCTGCAGTCAATGTGTTAAAGCTGTGCCCACACAGCTGCAGTCTATGGGGTAAAATTGTGCCCACAGAGATGCAGTCTATGTGGTAGAATTGCACCCACACAGCCGCAGACTATGTGGCAAAGTTGTGTCAACACAGCTGCAGTCTATGTGGAATAGTTGTGTCCAAACAGCTACAGTCTATGTGCTAAAGCTGTTCCCAGACAGCTGCATTCTATATGGTAAAGCTGTGCCCACACAGCCTCAGTCTATATGGTAAATATAGGCCCACACAGCTGCAGCCACTGTGGTAAAGTTATGCCCGCACTACTGCAGTCTATATGGTAAAGTTGTGCCCTCACATTTGCAGTCTATATGGTAAAGTTGTGCCCACACAGCTGCAGTCTATGTGGTAAAGTTGTGTAGTGCCCACACAGCTGCAGTCTATGTGGTAAAGATGTGCCCACACAGCTGCATTCTATGTGGTAAAGTTGTGCCCACACAGCTGCAGTCTATATGGTAAAGTTTTGTCCACACAGCTACAACCTATGTGGTAAAATTGTGCCCACACAGCTGCAGTCTTTATGGTAAGTTTGTGCCCACACAGCTGCAGGCTATGTGGTAAAATTTTGCCCACACAGCTGCAGTCTATGTGGCAAACCTGGGTCCACACAGCTGCAGTCTATGTGCTAAAGTTGTGCCCACACAGCTGCAGTCTATGTGTTCAGGTTGTGCCCACACAGCTGGCGTCTAAGTGGTAAAGTTGTGCACACACAGCTGCAGTCTATATGGTAAACCTGTGCCCACACATTTGCAGTGTATATGGTAAAGATAAGCCCGCACAGCTACAGTCTATGTGGTAAAGTTGTGCCCGCACAGCTACAGTCTATGTGATAAATCTGTGCCCACACAGCTGCAGTCTATGTGGTAAAGTTGTGCCCAGACAGCTGCAGTATACGTGGAAAAATTGTGCCCACACAGCTTCTGTCTATGTGGTAAAGATGTGTTCACACAGATGCAGTCTATGTGGTAAAGATGTGCCCACACAGCTGCAGTCTATGTGGTAAAGATGTGCTCACACAGATGCAGTCTATGTGGTAAAGTTGTGCCCACACAGCTACAGTCTACGTGGTAAAATTGTGCCCATGCAGCTGCGGTCTATATGGTAAAGTTGCACCCGCATTAATGCTATCTATAACGTATAGATACGTCTACACAGCTGCAGTCTATATGGTAAGGATAAGCCCACACTGCTGCAGTCAACATGGTAAAGTTGTGCCCACACAGCTGCAGTCTATGTGGTAAAGTTGTGCCCGCACAGCTGCAGTCTATGTGGTAAAGATGTGCCCACACAGCTACAGTCTACGTGGTAAAATTGTGCCCATACAGCTGCGGTCTATATGGTAAAGATAAGCCCACACAGCTGCAGTCTATGTGGTGAAGATATGCCCACACTGCTGCAGTCTACATGGTACAGTTGTGCCCACACAGCTGCAGTCTATATGGTAAAGTTGTGCCCACACAGCTGCATTCTACGTGGTAAAGTTGTGCCCACACAGCTGCAGTCTATATGGTAATGTTGTGCCCACACAGCTGCAGTCTATGTGGTAAAGTTGTGCCCACACAGCTGCAGTCTATGTGGTAAAGCTGTGCCCGTACTACTGCAGACCATGTGTTAATGTTGTGCACCTACTACAGTCTATGAGGTAAATTTGTTCCAATAAGGCTGCAGTCTATGTGGTAAAGATAAGCACACACAGCTACAGTCTATGTGGTAAATCTGTGCCCAAACTTCTGCAGTGTATTTGGTAAAGATAAGCCCACAGAGCTGCAGTCTATGTGGTAAAATTGTGCCCACAGAGATGCAATCAGTAAGTTAAAGCTCTGCCCGCACAGCTGCAGTCTATATGGCAAAATTGTTCCCACACAGCTGCAGTCTAAGTGGTAACGTTGTGCCCACACAGCTGCAGTCTAAGTGGTAAAGTTGTGCCCACACAGCTGCAGTCAATGTGGTAAAGTTGTGCCCACAGAGCTGCAGTCTATGTGGTAACATTGTGCACATATAGCTGCAGTTTATGAGGTAATGCTGTGCCCACACAGCTGCAGTCTATATGGTATAGTTCTGCCCGCACTAGTACCGTCGATATCTTATAAATACACCCACAGATCTGCAGTCTATATGGTAAGTATAAGCCCAGACAGCTAGAGTCTATGTTGTAAATCTGTGCCCACACATCTGCAGTGTATATGGTATAGATACGCCCACACATCTGCAGTCTATGTGCTAAGGCTTTGCCCACGCAGGTGCAGTCTATATGGTAAAGTTGTGCCCACACAGCTGCAGTCTATATGGTAACGATAAGGCAACAGAGCTGCAGTCTATGTGCTAAACTTGTGCCCACACAGCTGCAGCATATGTGTTAAAGTTGTGCCCACACAGCTGCAGCCTATGTGTTAAAGTTGTGCCCACACAGCTGCAGCCTATGTGTTAAAGTTGTGCCCACACAGCTGCAGCCTATGGGGTCAAATTGTACCCACAGAGCTGCAGTCAATTTGTTAAAGTTGTTCCCACACTACTGAAGTCTAAGAGGTAAAGTTGTGCCCACACAGCTGCAGACAATGTGGCAAAGTTGGGCCCACACAGCTGCACTCTAAATGGTAAAGTTGTGCTCACAGCGCTGCAGTCTATGGGGTAAAGTTGTGCCCACACACTGCAGTCTATGGGGTAAAATTGTACCCACACAGCTGCAGTCTATGTGGTGAGGATAAGCCCACCCAGCTGCAGTCTATATGCTGATGATAAGCCCCCACAGCTGCAGGTTATATGGTGAGGATAAGCCCAAACAGCTGCAGTCTATGTGTAACGTTGTGCCCACACATTTGCAGTCTATGGGGTAAACCTGTGCCCACACAGCTACAATCTATTTAGTAACATTGTGCCCACACAGCTGCAGTCTATGTGGTAAAGCTGGATCCACACAGCTGCAGTAGATGTGGTAAAGTTGTGCCCACACAGCTGCAGACTATATGGTAAAGTTTGCCCACACAGCTGCAGACTATGTGGTAAAGTTGTGCCCACACAGCTGCAGTCTATGGGGTAAAATTGTGCCCACAGAGCTGCAGTCGATGGGGTAAAATTGTGCCCACACAGCTGCAGTCTATGTGGTAAAGTTTTGCCCCCACAGCTGCAGTCTATATGGTAAATATGTGCCTACACAGCTGCAGTGTATAAGGTAAAGATACTGTCACACAACCGTAGTCTTTATGGTAAAGTTGTGCCCACACAGCTGCAGTTTTTGTGGTAAAGTTGTGCCCACACAGCTGCAGCCTATGGGGTCAAATTGTACCCTCAGAGCTGCAGTCAATGTGTTAAAGCTGTGCCCACACAGCTGCAGTCTATGGGGTAAAATTGTGCCCACAGAGATGCAGTCTATGTGGTAGAATTGCACCCACACAGCCGCAGACTATGTGGCAAAGTTGTGTCAACACAGCTGCAGTCTATGTGGAATAGTTGTGTCCAAACAGCTACAGTCTATGTGCTAAAGCTATTCCCAGACAGCTGCATTCTATATGGTAAAGCTGTGCCCACACAGCCTCAGTCTATATGGTAAATATAGGCCCACACAGCTGCAGCCACTGTGGTAAAGTTATGCCCGCACTACTGCAGTCTATATGGTAAAGTTGTGCCCACACAGCTGCAGTCTATGTGGTAAAGTTGTGTAGTGCCCACACAGCTGCAGTCTATGCGGTAAAGATGTGCCCACACAGCTGCATTCTATGTGGTAAAGTTGTGCCCACACAGCTGCAGTCTATATGGTAAAGCTTTGCCCACACAGCTACAACCTATGTGGTAAAACTGTGCCCACACAGCTGCAGTCTTTATGGTAAGTTTGTGCCCACACAGCTGCAGGCTATGTGGTAAAATTTTGCCCACACAGCTGCAGTCTATGTGGCAAACCTGGGTCCACACAGCTGCAGTCAATGTGCTAAAGTTGTGCCCACACAGCTGCAGTCTATGTGTTCAGGTTGTGCCCACACAGCTGGCGTCTAAGTGGTAAAGTTGTGCACACACAGCTGCAGTCTATATGGTAAACCTGTGCCCACACATTTGCAGTGTATATGGTAAAGATAAGCCCGCACAGCTACAGTCTATGTGGTAAAGTTGTGCCCGCACAGCTACAGTCTATGTGATAAATCTGTGCCCACACAGCTGCAGTCTATGTGGTAAAGTTGTGCCCAGACAGCTGCAGTATACGTGGAAAAATTGTGCCCACACAGCTTCTGTCTATGTGGTAAAGATGTGTTCACACAGATGCAGTCTATGTGGTAAAGATGTGCCCACACAGCTGCAGTCTATGTGGTAAAGATGTGCTCACACAGATGCAGTCTATGTGGTAAAGTTGTGCCCACACAGCTACAGTCTACGTGGTAAAATTGTGCCCATACAGCTGCGGTCTATATGGTAAAGTTGCACCCGCATTAATGCTATCTATAACGTATAGATACGTCTACACAGCTGCAGTCTATATGGTAAGGATAAGCCCACACTGCTGCAGTCAACGTGGTAAAGTTGTGCCCACACAGCTGCAGTCTATGTGGTAAAGTTGTGCCCGCACAGCTGCAGTCTATGTGGTAAAGATGTGCCCACACAGCTACAGTCTACGTGGTAAAATTGTGCCCATACAGCTGCGGTCTATATGGTAAAGATAAGCCCACACAGCTGCAGTCTATGTGGTGAAGATATGCCCACACTGCTGCAGTCTACATGGTACAGTTGTGCCCACACAGCTGCAGTCTATATGGTGAGGATAAGCCTACACAGCTGCAGTCTGTGTGTAACATTGTGCCCACACAGCTGCAGTCTATATGGTAAAGTTGTGCCCACACAGCTGCATTCTACGTGGTAAAGTTGTGCCTACACTGCTGCAGTATATATGGTAAAGTTGTGCTCATGCAGCTGCTGTCTATATGTTAGAGTTGTGCCCACACAGCTGTAGTCTATATGGTAAAGTTGTGCCCACACAGCTGCAGTCTATGTGGTAAAGTTGTGCCCACACAGCTGCAGTCTATGTGGTAAAGCTGTGCCCGTACTACTGCAGACTATGTGTTAATGTTGTGCACCTACTACAGTCTATGAGGTAAATTTGTTCCAATAAGGCTGCAGCCTATGTGGTAAAGATAAGCACACACAGCTACAGTCTATGTGGTAAATCTGTGCCCAAACTTCTGCAGTGTATTTGGTAAAGATAAGCCCACAGAGCTGCAGTCTATGTGGTAAAATTGTGCCCACAGAGATGCAATCAATAAGTTAAAGCTCTGCCCGCACAGCTGCAGTCTATATGGCAAAATTGTACCCACACAGCTGCAGTCTAAGTGGTAACGTTGTGCCCACACAGCTGCAGTCTAAGTGGTAAAGTTGTGCCCACACAGCTGCAGTCAATGTGGTAAAGTTGTGCCCACAGAGCTGCAGTCTATGTGGTAACATTGTGCACAGATAGCTGCAGTTTATGAGGTAATGCTGTGCCCACACAGCTGCAGTCTATATGGTATAGTTCTGCCCGCACTAGTACCGTCGATATCTTATAAATACACCCACAGATCTGCAGTCTATATGGTAAGTATAAGCCCAGACAGCTAGAGTCTATGTTGTAAATCTGTGCCCACACATCTGCAGTGTATATGGTATAGATACGCCCACACATCTGCAGTCTATGTGCTAAGGCTTTGCCCACGCAGGTGCAGTCTATATGGTAAAGTTGTGCCCACACAGCTGCAGTCTATATGGTAACGATAAGGCAACAGAGCTGCAGTCTATGTGCTAAACTTGTGCCCACACAGCTGCAGCATACGTGTTAAAGTTGTGCCCACACAGCTGCAGCCTATGTGTTAAAGTTGTGCCCACACAGCTGCAGCCTATGTGTTAAAGTTGTGCCCACACAGCTGCAGCCTATGTGTTAAAGTTGTGCCCACACAGCTGCAGCCTATGGGGTCAAATTGTACCCACAGAGCTGAAGTCAATTTGTTAAAGTTGTTCCCACACTACTGAAGTCTAAGAGGTAAAGTTGTGCCCACACAGCTGCAGACAATGTGGCAAAGTTGTGCCCACACAGCTGCACTCTAAATGGTAAAGTTGTGCTCACAGCGCTGCAGTCTATGGGGTAAAGTTGTGCCCACACACTGCAGTCTATGGGGTAAAATTGTACCCACACAGCTGCAGTCTATGTGGTGAGGATAAGCCCACCCAGCTGCAGTCTATATGCTGATGATAAGCCCCCACAGCTGCAGGTTATATGGTGAGGATAAGCCCAAACAGCTGCAGTCTATGTGTAACGTTGTGCCCACACATTTGCAGTCTATGGGGTAAACCTGTGCCCACACAGCTACAATCTATTTGGTAACATTGTGCCCACACAGCTGCAGTCTATGTGGTAAAGTTGTGCCCACACAGCTGCAGTCTATGTGGTAAAGCTGGATCCACACAGCTGCAGTAGATGTGGTAAAGTTGTGCCCACACAGCTGCAGTCTATGTGGTAAAGCTGGATCCACACAGCTGCAGTAGATGTGGTAAAGTTGTGCCCACACAGCTGCAGACTATATGGTAAAGTTTGCCCACACAGCTGCAGACTATGTGGTAAAGTTGTGCCCACACAGCTGCAGTCTATGGGGTAAAATTGTGCCCACAGAGCTGCAGTCTATGGGGTAAAATTGTGCCCACACAGCTGCAGTCTATGTGGTAAAGTTTTGCCCCCACAGCTGCAGTCTATATGGTAAATATGTGCCTACACAGCTGCAGTGTATAAGGTAAAGATACTGTCACACAACCGTAGTCTTTATGGTAAAGTTGTGCCCACACAGCTGCAGTTTTTGTGGTAAAGTTGTGCCCACACAGCTGCAGCCTATGGGGTCAAATTGTACCCTCAGAGCTGCAGTCAATGTGTTAAAGCTGTGCCCACACAGCTGCAGTCTATGGGGTAAAATTGTGCCCACAGAGATGCAGTCTATGTGGTAGAATTGCACCCACACAGCCGCAGACTATGTGGCAAAGTTGTGTCAACACAGCTGCAGTCTATGTGGAATAGTTGTGTCCAAACAGCTACAGTCTATGTGCTAAAGCTGTTCCCAGACAGCTGCATTCTATATGGTAAAGCTGTGCCCACACAGCCTCAGTCTATATGGTAAATATAGGCCCACACAGCTGCAGCCACTGTGGTAAAGTTATGCCCGCACTACTGCAGTCTATATGGTAAAGTTGTGCCCTCACATTTGCAGTCTATATGGTAAAGTTGTGCCCACACAGCTGCAGTCTATGTGGTAAAGTTGTGTAGTGCCCACACAGCTGCAGTCTATGTGGTAAAGATGTGCCCACACAGCTGCATTCTATGTGGTAAAGTTGTGCCCACACAGCTGCAGTCTATATGGTAAAGTTTTGCCCACACAGCTACAACCTATGTGGTAAAACTGTGCCCACACAGCTGCAGTCTTTATGGTAAGTTTGTGCCCACACAGCTGCAGTCTATGTGGTAAAATTTTGCCCACACAGCTGCAGTCTATGTGGCAAACCTGGGTCCACACAGCTGCAGTCAATGTGCTAAAGTTGTGCCCACACAGCTGCAGTCAATGTGGTAAAGTTGTGCCCACAGAGCTGCAGTCTATGTGGTAACGTTGTGCACAGATAGCTGCAGTTTATGAGGTAATGCTGTGCCCACACAGCTGCAGTCTATATGGTATAGTTCTGCCCGCACTAGTACCGTCGATATGTTATAAATACACCCACAGATCTGCAGTCTATATGGTAAGTATAAGCCCAGACAGCTAGAGTCTATGTTGTAAATCTGTGCCCACACATCTGCAGTGTATATGGTATAGATACGCCCACACATCTGCAGTCTATGTGCTAAGGCTTTGCCCACGCAGGTGCAGTCTATATGGTAAAGTTGTGCCCACACAGCTGCGGTCTATATGCTAAAGTTGTGCCCACACAGCTGCAGTCTATATGGTAAAGATAAGGCAACAGAGCTGCAGTCTATGTGGTAAACTTGTGCCTACACAGCTGCAGCATATGTGTTAAAGTTGTGCCCACACAGCTGCAGCCTATGTGTTAAAGTTGTGCCCACACAGCTGCAGCCTATGTGTTAAAGTTGTGCCCACACAGCTGCAGCCTATGGGGTCAAATTGTACCCACAGAGCTGAAGTCAATTTGTTAAAGTTGTTCCCACACTACTGAAGTCTAAGAGGTAAATTTGTGCCCACACAGCTGCAGACAATGTGGCAAAGTTGTGCCCACACAGCTGCACTCTAAATGGTAAAGTTGTGCTCACAGCGCTGCAGTCTATGGGGTAAAGTTGTGCCCACACACTGCAGTCTATGGGGTAAAATTGTACCCACACAGCTGCAGTCTATGTGGTGAGGATAAGCCCACCCAGCTGCAGTCTATATGCTGATGATAAGCCCCCACAGCTGCAGGTTATATGGTGAGGATAAGCCCAAACAGCTGCAGTCTATGTGTAACGTTGTGCCCACACATTTGCAGTCTATGGGGTAAACCTGTGCCCACACAGCTACAATCTACTTGGTAACACTGTGCCCACACAGCTGCAGTCTATGTGGTAAAGTTGTGCCAAACAGCTGCAGTCTATGTTGTAACGTTGTGCCAAAACAGCTGCAGTCAATATGGTAAGGATGAGCGCACACAGCTACAGTCTATGTGGTAAACATGTGCCAAACAGCTGCAGTGTATATGGTAAAGATACTATCACACAACCGTAGTCTATATGGTAAAGTTGTGCACACACAGTTGCAGTCTATGTGGTAATGTTTTGGCCACACAGCTGCAGTCTATGTCGTAAAGTTGTGCCCAAAGAGCTGCAGTCTATATGGTAAAGAGGACCCCAAACAACTACAGTCTATGTGGTAAAGTTGTGCCCACACAGCTGCAGTCTATGTGGTAAAGTTGTGCCCACACAGCTGCAGTCTCTGTGGTAAAGTTGTGCCCACACAACTGCAGTCCATGTGGTAAAGTTGTGCCCAGACAGCTGCAGTCTATATGGTAATGATACGCCACACAGCTGCAGTCTATAATATAAGGATAAGCCTACACAGCTACGGTCTATGTGGTAATCCTGTGCCCACCCATTTGCAGTGTATATGGTAAATATAAGCCCACACAGCTCCAGTCTATATGGTAAAGTTGTGCCCACACAGGTACAGTCTATGTGGTAAAGTTGTGCCCACACAGCTGCAGTCTATATGGTAAAGTTGTGCCCACAAAGGTACAGTCTATGTGGTAAAGTTGTGCCCACACTGCTGCAGTCTATATGGTAAAGATACACCCACACAGCTGCTGTCTAAATGGTAAAGATAAGCCCACACAGCTGCAGCCTATATGGTAAAGATAAGCCCACACAACTACAGTCTATGTGGTAAAGTTGTGCCCATACAGCTACACCCTATGTAGTAAATTTGTGCGCATACAGCTGCAGTCTATATGGTAAAGTTATGCCCACACAGCTGCACTATATATGGTAAAGATACACCCACACAGCTGCAGTCTAAATGGTAAATATAAGCCCACACAGCTCCAGTCTATATGGTAAAGTTGTGCCCATACAGCTGCAGTCTATGTGGTAAAGTTGTGCCCACACAGCTGCAGTCTATGTGGTAAAGATATGCCCACACTAATGCTATCTATAAGGTATAGATACATCCAAACAGCTGCAGTCTATATGGTAAATATAAGCCCACACAACTCCAGTCTATATGGTAAAATTGTGCCCAGACAGCTGCAGTCTATGTGGTAAAGTTGTGCCCACACAGCTGCAGTCTATTTGGTAAATTTGTGCCCACACAGCTGCAGTCTATATGGTAAAGATAAGCCCACACAACTACAGTCTATATGTTAAATATGTGCCCACACAGCTGCAGTCTATATGGTAAAGATAAGCCCACACAACTACAGTCTATATGGTAAATTTGTCCCTACACAGCTGCAGTCTATATGGTAAAGTTGTGCCCACACAGCTGCAGTCTATATGGTAAATGTGTTCCCATACAGCTGCAGTCTATATGGTAAAGTTGTGCCCACACAGCTCAGTCTATGTGGTAAAGTTGTACCCACACAGCTGCAGTCTATGTGGTAAAGTTGTGCCCACACAGCTGCAGTCTATATGGTAAAAATAATCCCACATAGCTGCAGTCTATGTGGTAAAGTTGTGCCCACACAGCTGCAATCAATGTGGTAAAGTTGAGCCCACACAGCTGCAGTCTATGTGTTAAAGTTGCGCCCTCACAGCTGCAGTCTATATGGTAAAGATATGCCCACACGGCTGCAGTCTATATGGTAAAGTTTTGCCCAAACAGCTGCAGTACATGTGGTAAAGTTGTGCCCACACAGCTGCAGTCTATGTGGTAAATTTGTACCCACACAGCAGCAGTCTATATGGTAGGCTTGTGCCCACACAGCTGCAGTACATGTGGCAAGGTTGTGCCCACACAGCTGCAGTCTATGTGGTGAAGTTGTGCCCACACAGCTACAGTCTATGTGGTAAAGTTGTGCCCGCACAAATGCTATCTATAAGGTACATATACGTCCACTAGCTGCAGTGTATATGGTAAGGATAAGCCCACACAGCTGCAGTGTATGTGGTAAATTTGTGCCCACACAGCTGCAGTCTATGTGGTAAAGTTGTGCCCGCACTAATGCTATCTATAAGGTATAGATAAGCCCACACAGCTTCAGTCTGTGTGGTAAGGATAAGCCCACACAGCTTCAATCTATGTGGTAAAGTTGTTGCCACACAGCTGCAGTCTATATGGTAAAGTTGTGCCCACACAGCTGACGTCTATGTGTTAAAGTTGTGCCCAGACAGCTGCAGTCTATATGGTAATGATACGCCCACACAGCTGCAGTCTATGTGGTAAAGTTGTGCCCACACAGCTGCAGTCTATGTGGTAAAGTTGTGCCCACACAGCTGCAGTCTATGTGGTAAAGTTGTGCCCACACAGCTGCAGTCTATGTGGTAAAGTTGTGCCCACACAGCTGCAGTCTATGTGGTAAAGTTGTGCCCACACAACTGCAGTCCATGTGGTAAAGTTGTGCCCAGACAGCTGCAGTCTATATGGTAATGATACGCCACACAGCTGCAGTCTATAATATAAGGATAAGCCTACACAGCTACGGTCTATGTGGTAATCCTGTGCCCACCCATTTGCAGTGTATATGGTAAATATAAGCCCAAACAGCTCCAGTCTATATGGTAAAGTTGTGCCCACACAGGTACAGTCTATGTGGTAAAGTTGTGCCCACACAGCTGCAGTCTATATGGTAAAGTTGTGCCCACACAGGTACAGTCTATGTGGTAAAGTTGTGCCCACACTGCTGCAGTCTATATGGTAAAGATACACCCACACAGCTGCTGTCTAAATGGTAAAGATAAGCCCACACAGCTGCAGTCTATATGGTAAAGATAAGCCCACACAACTACAGTCTATGTGGTAAAGTTGTGCCCATACAGCTGCAGTCTATATGGTAAAGTTATGCCCACACAGCTGCACTATATATGGTAAAGAAACGCCCACACAGCTGCAGTCTAAATGGTAAATATAAGCCCACACAGCTCCAGTCTATATGGTAAAGTTGTGCCCATACAGCTGCAGTCTATGTGGTAAAGTTGTGCCCACACAGCTGCAGTCTATGTGGTAAAGATATGCCCGCACTAATGCTATCTATAAGGTATAGATACATCCAAACAGCTGCAGTCTATATGGTAAATATAAGCCCACACAACTCCAGTCTATATGGTAAAGTTGTGCCCAGACAGCTGCAGTCTATGTGGTAAAGTTGTGCCCACACAGCTGCAGTCTATTTGGTAAATTTGTGCCCACACAGCTGCAGTCTATATGGTAAAGATAAGCCCACACAACTACAGTCTATATGTTAAATATGTGCCCACACAGCTGCAGTCTATATGGTAAAGATAAGCCCACACAACTACAGTCTATATGGTAAATTTGTCCCTACACAGCTGCAGTCTATATGGTAAAGTTGTGCCCACACAGCTGCAGTCTATATGGTAAATGTGTTCCCATACAGCTGCAGTCTATATGGTAAAGTTGTGCCCACACAGCTGCAGTCTATTGTAAAGTTGTGCCCACACAGCTCAGTCTATGTGGTAAAGTTGTACCCACACAGCTGCAGTCTATGTGGTAAAGTTGTGCCCACACAGCTGCAGTCTATATGGTAAAAATAATCCCACATAGCTGCAGTCTATGTGGTAAAGTTGTGCCCACACAGCTGCAATCAATGTGGTAAAGTTGAGCCCACACAGCTGCAGTCTATGTGGTAACGTTGTGCCCACACAGCTGCAATCAATGTAGTAAAGTTGAGCCCACATAGCTGCAGTCTACGTGGTAAAGATGTGCCCACACAGTTGCCGTCTATATGGTAAAGACATGCTCACACAGCTGCAGTCCATATGGTAAAGATAAGCCCTCACAGCTGCGGTATATATGGTAAAGTTGTGCCCATACAGCTACACTCTATGTAGTAAATTTGTGCGCATACAGCTGCAGTCTTTATTTTAAAGATAAGCCCACATAGCTGCAATCAACGTGGTAAAGTTGTGCCCGCACAAATGCTATGTATAAGGTACAGATACGTCCACACAGCTGCAGTCTATATGGTAAATCTGTGCCCACACATTTACCGAGTATATGGTAAAGATAAGCCCACACATTTGCAGTCTATATTGTAAAGTTGTGCCCACACAGCGGCAGTCTATATGGTAAAGATATGCCCACACGGTTGCAGTCTATATGGTAAAGATAAGCCCACACGGCTGCTGTCTATGTGGTAAAGCTGTGCCCACACAGCTGCAGCCTATGTGGTAAAGTTGTGCCCACACAGCTGTAGTCTATGTGGTAAAATTATGCCCGCACTACTGCAGTCGATATGGTATAAATTCACGCACACAGCTGCAGTCTATGTGGTAAAGATAAGCCCACACAGCTACAGTCTATGTGGTAAAGTTGTGCCCACACAGCTGCAGTCTGTGTGGTAAAATTGTGCCCACACAGCTACAGTCTATGTGGTAAAGTTGTGCCCACACAGCTGCAGTCTGTGTGGTAAAGTTGTGCCCACACAGCTGCAGTCTGTGTGGTAAAATTGTGCCCACACAGCTGCAGTCTATATGGTAACGTTGTGCCCACACAGCTGCAGTCTATATGGTAAAGTTGTGCCCACACAGCTGCAGTCTATGTATTAAAGTTGTGCCCACACAGAAGAAGCCTATGTGGTAAAGTTGGGCCCAGACAGCTGCAGTCTATATGGTAAAGTTGTGCCCACACAGCTGCAGTCTATGTATTAAAGTTGTGCCCACACAGAAGAAGCCTATGTGGTAAAGTTGTGCCCACACAGCTGCAGTCTATATGGTAAAGAAATGCCCAGAGGGCTACAGTCTATGTGGTTAAGTTGCGCCCACACAGCTGCAGTCTATGTGGTAAAGATAAGCCCACACAGCTGCAGTGTATGTGGTGAAGATGTACCCACACATTTGCAGTGCATATTATATAGATACACCCACACAGCAGAAGTGTATGTGGTAAAGTTGTGCCCACACAGCTGCAGTGTATGTGGTAAAGTTGTGCCCACACAGCTGCAGTCTATGTGGTAAAGATAAGCCCACACAGCTGCAGTCTATGTGGTGAAGATGTACCCACACATTTGCAGTGTATATTATATAGATACACCCACACAGCTGAAGTGTATGTGGTAAAGTTGTGCCCACACAGCTGCAGTGTATGTGGTAAAGTTGTGCCCACACAGCTGCAGTCTATGTGGTAAAGATAAGCCCACAAAGCTGCAGTCTATATGTTAAAGTTGTGCCCACACAGCTGCAGTCTATGTGGTAAAGATAAGCCCACAAAGCTGCAGTCTATATGTTAAATTTGTGCCCACACAGCTGCAGTCTATACGGTAAAGGTGTTCCCACACAGCTGAAGTCTATATGGTAAAGATATGCCCTCGCAGCTGCAGTCTATATGGTAAAGATATGCCCACACAGCTGCAGTCTATATGGTAGAGTTGTGCCCCGACAGCTGCAGTCTATGTGGTAAAGTTGTGCCCACACAATTGCAGTCTATGTGGTAAAGTTGCGCCCACACAGCTGCAGTCTATATGGTAGAGTTGTGTCCCGACAGCTGCAGTCTATGTGGTAAAGTTGTGCCCACACAATTGCAGTCTATGTGGTTAAGTTGCACCCACACAGCTGCAGTCTATATATTAAAGTTGTGCCCACACAGCTGCAGTCTATGTGGTAAAGCTGTGACCACACAGCTGCAGTCAATGTGGTAAAGTTGTGCCCACACAGCTACAGTCTATATGGTAAACATACACTCACACTGCTGCAGTCTATGTGGTAAAGATAAACCCACACAGCTGCAGTCTATGTGGTAAAGATAAACCCACACAGCTGCAGTCTATGTGGTAAACCTGTGCCCACACATTTGCAATGCATATGGTAAAGTTGTGCCCACACTGCTGCAGTCTATGTGGTAATGTTGTGCCCACACAGCTGCAGTCTATGTGGTAAAGTTGTGCCCACACAGCTGCAGTCTATATGGTAAGGATAAGCCCACACAGCTGCAGTCTATGTGCTAAACATGTGCCCACACATTTGCAGTGTATATTATAAAGATACACGCACACAGCTTAAGTGTATGTGGTAAAGTTGTGCACACACAGCTGCAGTCTATATGGTAAAGTTGTGTCCACACAGCTGCAGTCTATGTGGTAAATTTGTGCCCTCACAGCTGCAGTCTATGTGGTAAATTTGTGCCCACGCAGCTGCAGTCTATGTGGTAAAGTTGTGCCCACACTGCTGCAGTCAATGTGGTAAAGCTGTGACCACACAGCTGCAGTCAATGTGGTAAAGTTGTGCCCACACAGCTACAGTCTATATGGTAAACATACACTCACACTGCTGCAGTCTATGTGGTAAAGATAAACCCACACAGCTGCAGTCTATGTGGTAAAGATAAACCCACACAGCTGCAGTCTATGTGGTAAACCTGTACCCACACATTTGCAATGCATATGGTAAAGTTGTGCCCACACGGCTGCAGT
The DNA here is from genome assembly GCF_964194155.1 of Cetorhinus maximus. Taxonomy (NCBI): domain Eukaryota; kingdom Metazoa; phylum Chordata; class Chondrichthyes; order Lamniformes; family Cetorhinidae; genus Cetorhinus; species Cetorhinus maximus. The sequence goes on from NC_135892.1 coordinate 20,395,381, forward strand.
CTATGTGGTAAAGTTGTGCCCACACAGCTACAGTCTATATGGTAAGGATAAGCCCACACAGCTGCAGTCTATGTGGTAAACATGTGCCCACACATTTGCAGTGTATACTATAAAGATACACCCACACAGCTGAAGTGTATGTGGTAAAGTTGTGCACACACAGCTGCAGTCTATATGGTAAAGTGGTGCCCACACAGCTGCAGTCTATGTGGTAAAGTGGTGCCCACACAGCTGCAGTCTATGAGGTAATGTTGTGCCCACACAGCTGCAGTCTATGTGGTAAAGTTGTGCCCACACAGCTGCAGTCTATGTGGTAAAGTTGTGTCCACACAGCTGCCGTCTATGTGCTATAGTCATACCCACACAGATGCAGTCTAAGTGGTAAAGTTGTGCCAACACGGCTGCAGTCTATGTGGTAAAGTTGTGCCCACACAACTGCATTCTATGTGGCACAGATTCGTCCACAGAGCTGCAGTGTATGAGGTAAAGTTGTGCCCACACAGATGCAGTCTATGTGGTATAGTTGTGCCCACACAGTTGCAGTCTTTGTGGTAAAGTTGTGCCCACACAGCTGCTCTCTTTATGGTAAAGTGGTGCCCACACAGCTGCTGTCTATGTGCTAACATTGTGCCCAAACAGCTGCAGTCTATATGGTAAAGTTGTGCCCACACAGCTACAGACTATGTGGTAAAGTTGTGCCCACACAGCTGCTGTCTATATGATCAAGATACGCCCACACAGCTGCAGTCTATGTGGTAAAGTTGTGCCCTCACAGCTGCAGTCTATGTGGTAAAGTTGTGTCCACACAGCTGCAGTCTATGTGGTAAAGTTGTGCCCTCACAGCTGCAGTCTATGTGGTAAAGTTGTGTCCACACAGCTGCAGTCTATGTGGTAAAGTTGTACCCTCACAGCTGCAGTCTATGTGGTAAAGTTGTGTCCACACAGCTGCAGTCTATGTGGTAAAGTTGTGCCCACACAGCTGCAGTCTATGTGGTAAAGATTTGCCCACACAGCTACAGTGTATGTGGTAAAGTTGTGCCCAAACAGCTGCAATCTATGTGATATAGTTGTGCCCACACAGCTGCAGTCCATGTGGTAAATTTGTGCCCACACAGCTGCAGTCTATATAGTAAAGTTATGCCCATATAGCTGCTAGCCAGGATTTTGCCTTATCAATGATGAAAGAATAGCGATTTATTTCCAAGTCAGTTTGGTGTGTGACTTGCAGGTAAGATGTGCTCCCAAAGCAAACCCACTCACAGGCGTGAGAGGACATGGCATTCCCGACAGGACATGCTCGTATTTTTTTGTTCTTTCGGTGGCCCATTGGTAGCTACCTTCTGAGTCAGAATGTTGTGGCCTCAGGTCCCACGTGCAGAGACTTGAGTGCAAAGTGTAGTTTGACACTTCCAGCGCTGTACTGATGGAGTGCTGTACTGTCAGAGTTGCTGACGCTTGAATAAAATGTTAAAACAAGGCACGTCTCTCTCCCAGCTGGACCTAACAATCCCATGCTTGTATTGGAAGAAGAGCAGGGGAGTTCACCCTCGTCTCCTGACCAAGATTTATCCCTCAACCCACAACTCTAAAAGAAATGATCTGGTCATTTACCCAATTTCTGTTTGTGGGAGCTTGTTTGTGTATATTCGGTGCTGTGTTTCCCACATTACAACAGTAACTACGCTTCAAGTACTTGATTGGCTGGAAAATGCTTTCGGGTATCGTGAGGCCGTAAAAGGCGCTATGTAATTTGCAAGACTTCCTTTATTTCTTTAAATATGTCGAAATCAGTAGGCAGGGGGCGCACAGACACCTCCTCAGATGCCTGCTCAGAGAACTGCACACTGATTCCTTGCAATCATTTGGAGTAGAGCACGAGAAATGGCATCGTGTAGTTGTGTATGTATCACAGAGATAAAATAGAGCAGCACTTTACACTGAACACAGACCATAATCTCACCAAAAGAAAGGCCGTCAATTTGAGAATTGTTGATTTATTTTACAAAATGTAGCTTTCTGTCCGAACAGTAATATTGAGGAACGAGCTGTTAAAAATATAGCAACGGAACTTCAATTAAGCATGAGGGCAGGCCTCCAAGGACGATGTCTTAACGATGGGAGCAGGATTTTATTCACGCATCAGAGATATTCTGAGTTTTGGCCTGGAGTTTCCACCCAATTACGCTGGGTTTTTCAGTGCAATTTCCCTGATATTTGGCGTGACTGGTGCAGGTTGAGGAATTTCAACTGCAAATTATGTTCAGTGCACATGAAGATTCCATGATCTTTTGCAGTGCTTTTAGAAATATCCTGCTCGGAGCTAGCACTCTCCACAAAAACGGTCATCTCCCGTTGCCTTGCCAGGTGCGTTTTGAAAGGTTTTGAATGTTTCTTGAAGGTTGCTACAGAAGTCACTACTGTACCTTTATCTGACCAGAAAGTAGTTTTGTCTAATCATAAAAGTTATTTTCAGTACTTTAAAATCAAGTTACTCAAAGATGGAGGATTAACACGGATTCTTACTTTTTGTAATAATCATCTTCAGCCGCTTTGTCGGTGGCCTTCTCTCCAGCACAAGAAGTGGATATATCCTCTGATGATCACACAATGTTCAGCTCCATTCACAAGTCCTCTGATAATGAAGCAGTCCGTGCCCACATGGAGCAAGACCATTGTGCCATAAAAGTGCCAGGCACCAACCATCTGCAACAAGAGAGAGCCTAACCATCACCCCTTGACAGTCAATGGCATTACCATTGTCAAATCCTACACTGTAAATATCTTGGGGGCTTACCACTGATCAGAAACTACGTGGTTTTAAGGAAATGTCAGAGGCTGGATATTCTTTGGTGAGTGGCTCGCCTCCTGTCTCCCCAGAGCCTTTCCAATTACTAAAATACACAAACCAGGAGTGTGATGGAATACCCCGCACCCTATGCCTGGAAGCAGCAACACTCAAGAAACATGACAACACTCAGGACAAAGCTATCCACCAGCTGAAGCATTCACTCCCTTCACCACGGTTGCTCTACACTGCAGCGGCTGGCCAAGGTTCCTTCGACAGCACCTTCCAAACACATGAGCTTTACCACCTAGAAGGACAAGGGCAGCATGTGGACACTACCACCTCCAAGCTCTGCTCCAAGTCACATGCCATTATGACTTGGGCCTATATCGCTGTTCCTTGATTGCTGCTGCATCAAAATCCTGGAATTCCCTACCTAGGATTTCCTTCACCACGCAAACTGCAGCAGTTCAAGAAAGCAACTCATCACCACCTTCTCAAGGGTAACTAGGGATGGTCAATAAATGCTGAACTTGTCACATCGCATGGATTAATAAAGAACACACAATTAACAGCAAGGGGGAGTTCCCATAGGCAGGTGCATAAGCCACTTTATCAGAGCTTATCCATGATATTGCCACACAAGAACATTTAATGGTGAAGGATTTTTGAGACTTCTAGGCATATGATGAAGATCTATAGAAATGCAAATTGCCCTCTTTCCATCAGACCATGACACAATAATCAGCAGGAAAGGGGCATCTTGGCACCTATAAAGTGGTGACCAAATCGGCTGATCAGGAAATGACACCATAATGGCATAGAGAGCAGAGAGGGTCATTTCTGGCTGGTGGAGGCCTTCAGCTCCTCATTACAACAATCAAAATGCTTTCTCCATTCTGATGGGTCCCTTTCCTATCAATTACTGATGTGCTCAACTCTACAATTTCAACCTTGTTCTGTTTGGTTACTACAGATTCTTCCCTGACAATAATGATCATTAGGGTGGATCGCAGGTAGACCGAGGCTACGAGCTTCTCGAAAATGTCCAATTTCTGCTTCTGCCTTCAACAATCTGAACATGGGCGAAGCCTCACTGGATTGGTATATCTATCAGCAAACTGGCCTTTGGAGTTTTTAGACCATCTCTGATTGGCACTCCTGTTCAATACACCACACTGAGATGGCCCCTCACTGATTTTATCTTGCACTCTCCTTCAAACTAATTTACATTGTAGCAAATAGAAATAGCTGAATGTAAGTGGGATTTGACATGACTAAACTTGGTCTTAATTGGCTTCTATTGCACATCTCCCTTTGTTTAAGAGTGGATATTTCTTGACACTAATTACAACCTAGAAAGATGGTGAAATACGTTCACTTTATAGGTCACACGTATAACAACAACAGCTTGCAATTATGTACCACCTTTAAATGTAGGGAAATGTCAAAAGGCTGCATAGAGCTGTAATTAAGAATGGACATTAAGCCAAAGGAAGAGACTTTAGGTCAGAGGGGGGTTTTAAGAAGGTTCTGAAAGAGGAGAGGAAAGAGGAGAGGTGAAGGGTTTCAGGAGGGAGTGTTGGGCCAAGGCAGCTAAAGGCGTATTGCCAATGGTGGGGTCAAGAGAGGTGATGCACAAGAGGTTGGTTCAAAATTCAGCTCAGGTCAAAAAACAGAGTGAAATTGCAAAAGGTCTGATTCACAATAGGCAGGAACGGGGATGGAATCACTGGTGATGGTCCAGACCACTAAATGGAACCCTGCTAACACAGTACATGCATTGTACATGGGATTACATAGGATACACGACACAGAAACAGGCTAAATGGCCAAACTAGTCCATGTTTATAATCCACTTGAGCCTCATCCCATTTTTCCTCATCTAAATCTATCATTGTGACTCTCTCTTCCCTTATGCTTGTCTAGCTTCCCCTTAAGTGCATCCATACTATTTTCTTCACCACACTCTTTGGTAGTGAATTCCACATTCTCACCCCACTTTGGGTAAAGAAAGTTCTTTTGAATCCCCTTTTGAATTTCTTGATGACTATCTTATATTGATAGCCTCTAGTTATGCTCCTTCCCACAAGAGGAAACATTCTCTCTGTGACCACTCTAACAAAACTTTACATAATTTTAAAGACCTCTATTAGGTCATCCCTCTGCCTTCTATTTTCAAGAGAAGTGACCCAGCCTGTTCATATGTATACCTCTACATCCTTGTAAATCTTCTCTGCACCCTCTCCAGTGCCTCAATATCATTTTTATGATATTGCAACTGGAAAATCAATCCAAAGGCCAGGAAAACTAATGCTGCGAAGAGGTAATAACCCTGGTTCTCCCACTTAATTTTGCCCAATGCTGGAAGGTCATCCATTTTGAGAGATGCCCAGAAGAGCTATAATGGTTTCCAGCATGGGATCATCATATCTATGCCAGCTCGTTGCTGGAACAATCCAAAACCTAACCCCACTGTCCTCTCATGCTTCAAATATTTATCCAATTATCTCTTAAACTCTGCAATGATCCCTGCCTCAACCATTCCCTGTGGCAAAGCATTTCTTCTCCAGCAATCTACTGTATAAGTAAATTTCTCTTAAACCTTCCCTTCATTCTCTCAGTCACCAGAGGTCATCAATTTAAAATAGTCACTGATTCCCCAACCAGAGGAAATAATATTTTCCTAGTCGCTATCAAACTCTTTATGAATTTTAAAATCCCTCTATTAGATTTTTGAGCCATTCACTGGTAGGCTCAGTGCAGAAGGGCACTGCTGGGTGAGATCCCAATGAAATTACTGGAATCGCAACCCCTAGACTTATAGCCTCCATGTAGCACTCGTTGTAGCTCAAAATGGCAGAAGGCTACTTGTGCCTAACAATGTTTTATTGAAATATAAGAAAGCTCGGCCAATTTTTGCTTATCCTCATCCTATTAGCTACACAATTGATTCAAAAATCCCAATTAGCATCCTTACTTTCAAGCCATGGAAGAACATACTGCGAACTGAACTATGCTTGAAAATCATACACCCACATCACTTTCGTAATATACAAATAGCAAATAATAGATATTAGAACAATCTTTGAGTTGAGGATCTAAATTTATAAACAATTAAATCCTATTTGAGGTCATAAACATATGGCAGTACAATGTCATTTATTAACCAAAGCCACACACCATCCAGAAGGAACAGTTCCGGCAGATAAAGGGACTAGTTTTGCAAATTCAATCTGTGGCAATGCAAATTCAAAAATAGCCCCTTTAATGTGCAGAGCCTTTCCTGACTCCAGGAGCTAGGTTTTCCCATGGGCTTCAAGAGGGTCGTTCGTCTGTGGAACTCTCTTCTCCGAAAAGCAGTCATCGAATTTATACAAGGCTCAGTTAGACACATTTTCAAGGGTTATGGGGGGCAGACAAGAAAGTGGAGTTGAGACCACAACCAGGTCAGCCATGATCTTATTGAATGGCGGAGCAGGCCTGAAGGGATTTCCCCTGCTCTTAAGTCCTATGTCCCTATGATGCCAAATGGAGATCAAATGGAAGTCCTGAGCCTCCAGTTGTAGGGAGAGAGCCTGTTTTCGGCAACCTTCTGGGAAGCAGGCTCCTCATTGGCAGCTTCTGTGTGCACTGCCCTAGAGGGTGCAGCTGAGGAAGGTTGGGACAGTGAAAGCACCTCAAAATAGAGGCACTCCCTGAGCCGTGGATGAAAATAAAACATTATCAGAGCCGAAGCTGGTAGACCCCTTGGACTTGCCACAGGGAGACCATCTCTACCAGGTTGATAGCCTCGCCACATGGCAGAGGCCGCTCTGCCACCAGCAAAATGCCGGTGAGGCCAGAAAACTGCCCCTAATTGGGGCCTTAACTATGTTGATTGGCTGTCGGCCTCTGTGGAGTGGGCAGCCAAACCTATCCTCAGCCCCGGGGAAAATTCCCCAACGCATTCCGCCCCGACGTGGTTCACCCTATTTTCCCGTGCCCCCCCCACCCCGCCTCCGCCTCCCCCACCCTGCCTCCAAGCCTGCCACCACGGGGCTGGGAACATTCAGCCCCACAATTCATCTGTGGCTCAGTGTCAGCCTTGCTGCTTCTCGGGTTGACAACTCTGGCTGGACCTATCCCGGGAGACGTCAGCGGAAGTGATGTCATGGGAAGCCGACGGCGTGGCAGGAGGTGGGGGGGTGGGGGGGTTCTCGGTTTATGAATTGGCAGTATGATCAGCGATACGTAAATACAAATCCTGCCCACCTCCCCTCACTGCAGTTGAATAACTGGGAGTTTGGGGGAGCTGCGGGAAACATCAGCAACAAAAAAGTCTCAATCTCAAGCCATATATGCTAAAGCCCTTTGTCAAGCCTTGGCCGTACTGTGGACTCGGCTCACTTTCGATACACTTACAGCTGCAAACCTGCAACTGACACAGGTGGAGACATTCCAAATTGGAATCCTGATACTCCAACGGAACTGGGATCAGAATGCCGTGTAACCATTCAACATTCCATTCCAGCCCAGGCTGCCCCCGCCCCCGCTCCCCCTGCTGCCTCTTGATGAATTTCACGCCCTTAAAAGTTTAAAATTTGAAATTTTAAAAATCTCTGGCAACAATTTGCTGCGTGCAGGGGTGAGATGCCACAGTTTAAATTATTCTCTTTCCGCTGGGGGGGTTGCATTAGCGATTATGATCTTGCAATAAAGATATAGTACGAGCTGTAACTTTCTGCTGCGAGTTTAATGAGCAGTTAATGTGTAAATCCGGAATGTTCTAATAAGTAACAGGGAGGTTGAGAGTGAGGTGCTGTTTTGTGCAGGGCAGACAGCAGAATGGAGCAAATTGCCCAGCAAGTTCTGACGACTGGCAACTCACGATGTTTTTTGGCTGAACTTGCTGGCCAGTTTATACATTGGTGATGGGATGCAGTGTGAACTCAGCATTATTTTTTCCAGCAAGATTTGGGGCAACATCTTTTGTGAAATGTAGCCTCAAAATTACTGTCAGTATAAGACCCTAAGACCACAGAAATACTCTGCAGTGGTCTGAGCTGCTACTTAGCGGCTGTCTCAGCCGTATCCAGCTGCTGCACTCTTAACTTCTGGTGTTTCACTGGTGATAAGTCACGTCACCACTAACCCCTGCCCCAGGCCACAATGTCCTCTGGGAGTTATAGTCTGCTCGCCACCCAGTTCCCTGCTCTCCGCCATGGAGGGACGGAGAGGCCACATTGCCCAGCCAGTGCTACAGGACTCTCCTTCCTGGTCTGGCAGGGTGATATCAGCTGCATGTGGACTAAACTGGCCCAACTCACTGGATGACGTCAATGTAAAATATTGTTTTAAAATCTCCCGGAAGGCATTCTTTGGCCACCGGGAGGCTGATGCCAATTCCAGCCGACTCCCGGCCATTCCCGGGGTTGTCGGCAACTCTAGCTGTTTCCGAGCCTGAAGGTCATGGGTTTAGGTGCTGCTCCGAAGGCTTGAGCGCATAATCTGGACTGTTCTCTGCAGCTGCCATGGTTCCAGCATTACCACAGCGACTGATGCTGCTCCTGCTGCTTGTAGTTACTCCTACCGAGAGATCGGCTGTCATGGTATGTGACCATACATGCAAAATATTTAATTGGGCCCCAAAGTGCTTTGGGACATTCTGAGGTTGTCAAAAAGGCATTAGATACTGCAAGTTCTTTCGTTCTATTCATGGAATACAATCAATTATACAAAACTGGCACAGTGGATTCATAGCTTAAATTCTGAATGCTTTACAGCACGAGCTGCTTAAAATCTCCATTAGCAAATTTACATACCTCAGGCCGTATGACACGGCCCCTGTGTTAGGACCAAAGAAGGAAAGGCCAATTATCGGCATTACCTGTTCCAAAAAAGGACTCGCGCAAAAGGATGAAAGACAAGGTTAAACTGTTACAATAGCCAGGAGATTGTCTGACCAGAGAAGCAGCCAGCACTTTTGGGGACATGGTACCTGGTGGTTCTGATGTACTAGACTGGCAGCCCTGAAGTTGTGAGTTTGACTCCCATCATGGCAGATTCTGTGTCTCCAGGAAGTAACCACAATGTTGCCACACGCTGCCATAATAAACCAGCTGCTTCATTAATGTCCTTTCGGGCACCTGCCACCCCTGCTCAATCTGGCCTCCATATGACTCCAAGTCTACACTTATCTGGTTGACTCTTAAATCACTCAGTTGCCAGGGCAACAAGGGATGTAACAAGTCATGTGTGCACTTACTTACAGTGGATGTGTACACAAAGGATTGGAAAAAAGGCTGAAGCTGCTGTTCTGGAGAGAGCAATCAAGGCAGCATAGTTCAAGAAAATATTTGTGAAGCATCAGAAGCAGATACAGGACTATAAATACAGGGCAGTTCTGCATTGCTCTTTCAGACACCATATATACTATACACTGCTGTAAGCTTCTGGTTTCTCAACCTGCTGCATAAGGATAAAGAACCCTGCCAACAATACTTCCAGGTGTGGTAGAAACTCTACCCCCAGGGCTCATGTCCACCTTGATCATGAGCCCTGTAATGTTACTATTACAATACATGAGGTAGACTCACATCCATAGAGCACCTTCCCAACTTCAAAACTGCACAAAGTGCTTTACAGCCAATTAAGCATTTTTGTTGTGCACTCCTTCAGTTCTTCACTGGTACGCCAGGCTATTTGTGCTCAAGTCTCCAGGGTGGAGAATTAACCCATTCTCAAAGGCGAGAGTACTGACCACAGTTGAAAAACGCAGTTATACTGATAGGCTAGTGGCTTACAATATCAACTTACACTCAACACAAAATACATTCTTACAAATTACACTTATAAAAATGTACAACTGCACCGACATGTGAGCTAGTGTTAAAACAAGAGATAAAATCATTTCAGTCTCCATCTCTGACCTACATTCAAGCTATGATATATAGAAATGGGCCATTAATTTCCAGAACACTGGTTTCACATTTCTCATTTTTATATAAATCCACTTGAGAATAAATGAGTACATGGTACAAGTCAATGAATCCACTGCAAGTTCTCTGTACAAAGCAAATCAAACCCACCCGCTTTGCAGCTCACAACACTGAAGAGATTTGGAGCTGCTCAGAATGAAAGAGAAACAATTAAATAGCTCAAGCACAGCTGTCAAAAATCGCCCACATTAGAAATGGGAACAAGCAGAGCATAAAGAACAAGGACACTTTGTATCAGAAGGGAGACTAAACCAAATAGTTGAAGAAAGAATTTGGGGTCCAAATGTGATAGCCCCCAAAAACAGGTGTGGGAATCTCCACGCAGATTCAACCCACGTCCGTTTGTTCCTTCCGATGCAGGCACTACACAAACTTCATGCTGTCTGCCAATTTAAATAATAGTAGTGTGCTAGAGGTGCTGCTGAGTGGGTGTACACCTCAGCAGGGGGTCCAAGTTTGTAGCAGATTGGCACCATTGAAAGCTAGCCTGCACTATTTAAAGTCAGTCCGTACTTCTTAAAGGAGAGATACATTCTGGCTGCAACAGGTGCTGGAAGCGGCTGTAAGAAGGGTGTCTGAATTGAGGGAAGATTGAACGTGGCACAACAGAGAGTGTGCTCCAATGTTCTTTGCACTAGAGGCCTTGGTGCGAGAGGTGGACAGGAGGAGTGAGGCCTTCTGTCCATAGAGGACCAGGAGGCCCTCCAGCAGCAGGAGCAGGTAGTCATTACTGTCAATGCAAGTGATGTAGCCCTGAGAATGTGGATGCAGTGCAGGAAGAAGTTTAATAATCTCATACATGTGGTTAAAGTCAATAAATTTATCTTCAAACGTCACTTCCTTACAACTGAGCCATGAGCCTCAGACACTGTTCAATTCACTTCACTCGCCTCCAACCATGACTCATAGCAAATATTCACAGCTTCACCTCACCCTCACACATTGGACATTGCTGCAACTCACAGCCTGTACACACTGAAAACCACGACAGGCACCTTACCTAAACACATTGCACCACACGCACCGACACACTTTCCACTTTTGCAGGACAAGGTAGCCCACAATCAGAGGCAGCAGCACCTAACTAGTGAGGCAGGGAGGCAAACTGCATGTTACCCTGACAGAGGAGATGGTGCTCGCCATTACTGAAGTGGCCATGACTGATGCTGTGGCTAGCTGGTTGAGGGGGTGCGGGGGGGGGAGTGCTCAAACCATTGAAGATGACAGAATGCTTATACTTCACCCCCTTTCTCACAACCCACTTCTCCCTCAGCCCACAGCCCCTTATGGTTTACAAGCTGCAGATGGTTCAAGATTGCACCTGTTGCTTTCCCCCCTCCCTCACAGCATCTCCACCCTTGTGCCCTTCCCCTTTTAGATGCCCAAGAGCTGCAGCCTGGGCAGGCTAGTGACACAGGAGCAAAAAGTGGTAAGGAGACTAACGATGAAGAAGCACCATCGCTCCCTCTGCCACTGTCTCAGTCACAGCTCAGATCCTGACACTGCGTGTACTCGCTCAGGGGCAGGATTTTGAGGTTGACGTGAGGGCGCGATCGGCGGGCCTGGGAGCGGCCGGGGGAACGGACCACCGCCCGCAATCGGCCCCCAGCCGTGATCTCACGCTGGCTGGCCAATTAGCGGTCAACCAGCGAGAAGCGGGCGCTGAAATGCTCAGCGCTGCCAGGGTGGGGGCGGGAGGAGGGCGGTGACGAAAGCACGGACGCGGGTGAGCGCTGGATGGAAGCTCCCTGGAGGCAGAGAGCTGTCTCAGGGAGCTGCAGACTTTAAAACCAAGAAATAAAGCTTTTAAAATCCAGAACAAAAAATGTCCACACATCACAATCAGTCACCTGGACATACACATGGTGAAAATTATGTCCATACATTTTCATTATTTTAAATTTAATAATGGAAACCTCATCCCTCTCTTGGATTAGGCTTCATGAAAAATGCAAAGGCCGATGCACCCGTCTGCCAACCGTACGGTTGGATGGACCACGAAATATCGGAGGCAATTACAACTTTAATTGCACTAAATGGCCTCTTAATTGCCTGACTTTTTCCCATGCTCAAGGTGCCATTAAATATGGCGCGAGCGTGGGGTGACACCCGGACACTCGCCCGATATCATCCCACCCGATTTTGCGTCCAATCGGGTCGGGCACACACCCGCACGCCGACCTAAAGATTCTGCTCCAGACGTGGGGTCTGCATGTGGCGAGACACCAGGCATGAGTGGCCTGCAGCCAGGGCAGGAGGAAAGGGCAGCACAGGTTGCAGCTCCCCAGAGGGCGAGATCGCACACGAGTTCTACTGCAGAGGACACAAGTGAGAACATTGATTGGGCAGATTGCAGAGAAAGGGCTGATGGGCATGCAGAAAGAAATGCTTGGTGCCATTGGCAGACCTGCCAGAAAGCCTGCTCGAACTGTCAGGAAGAATGGAGGAGGCCAGCACCAACTTGGCACAGGACTTTGTGCTTTGAGCCCATACTCTCCAGTGTAGAAGGGGCAGCAGACTCCATGTGAATACTTGTAAACTGAGCCACGATGCAACACCTGATGGTCAAAGTAGAATCAACTCAGTGCCTGAGTGCTGCAGTGGAAGCTCAGGCTAATGTTGTGCCAATGCAGCTTGCTGATTGCAGGCTCAGATTGTTGCCATCGTAACCGTGGACACCAGAGTTCAAAGGGGCTTGCAGAGCCTCACAGCAGATCGCTAGGACTGCTGAGGTGCCACCCCACAGCAGTGTCGGTGGCTCCATGGAATACAAACCTACTGTCCTCTCTCAACATGACAGCATTCGTCCTTCCAACTCTGCCACTCCACCAGTGCCCGAGCAGCCAACCGGCCTGGGCTGCTGTCTGTTTTCCCCAAGTACAGAAATAGTCTTTGAGATATGAAGGTTGTTGATGACGGCGCTCAGGTTTACAAACTTCAGGTCATGGTTCTGCGTGATCAGCTCGATAAGGCAGATGATCAACATCACAGTCACGCATCGGAATGGGAAATGTATTCTCATGATTGCTGTCCTCAAAATATCCTGCTCTGCTCACTATCAAGTGTCTTGTGTTCCACTTTGTGTTGTCATTCAATAGATAAATCTTGGTACTGAGCAACCGCTTGATCTGCCTTTATTCAGATAGAGATGATGCGAGTTTGTGGTTGCAATTTGGCTGTTTGATGCAAACACAATCTCCAACTTCAAATCGTGGTTTGTATACTCGTGTTCACTTGTCAAAGTGCACTTTTACTTTGCCTTGTCGATGTGTGATTTTGCTTTTGCTCTGACATTCTCACTGGATAGCAGTGCTGGATAAAGAATGGTCAGCGGCATGCGAAGGTTACGACTAGACATTAGTTTGGCCAGTATCTTTTCGGTCAGAGTGTGTGGGGTGGATTGTTATGTGCGAAGTAGAATATGAATGGATTGTTCAATCGCTTTCCCCCACCCCAAAAATACCAGGTCTCATTATCATCCTGTTGAATCGTTCGACTGTGGCTGTATCGCAATGTCAGGTGGTGGTGAATTTCGTAGCCTGCTCGGAATTCCAAGAACTGACTGGAAACAAACTGTGATCCAATGTATGTCGCGATAGTCTTTGGCAAATCCCACTTTGTAAACAACTTGTCTAAAATGTCAATGATGGAAGTAGTGGTTATGGAATTCGTTGTAGCGATTTCCGCCCATTTGCTATGTAGATTATGAGCAGCAAGCTGGAAACATTGATTGCCAGGGGCTGCTTGCACTTCTCCAAATATATTTACTTTGAGTTGTTGCCATGAATTTATTGGCCATGGGGTCAGTTGTAGAGGTATGGGACACGGTTTAACTGATTTCTCATTGAGTGTACAAGCTACGCAGTTTCTAACAAACTCTTCTCTGCGGCGATCTACCGCTGGCTACCAGACTGCTTCACGGGATTGTTGTTTCATCTTAACAACATGCGGGATGTCCTTCATGGGCAAGACGCAATACACATCGCTGTAGCACTTTCGGGTAACTGCTCAAGCTCTGCATGTGACACAGTTGTCATCAAACAACATGAGCTCATTGTGTACTCTTTGGTACGGGACCAGCTCTTTCTCTATTTCTTGAGGCCACTCAGTTTTTAGATGCTGGCTTACATTCTGCAGTGTGCTGCCTGCCGCCAATTCTGCCTTCAACTCCTGTCATGTAACAGGATTTGCGGTTGCGCTTGAAATCACTGCGATCACGTAGTTTTCAGTGTCGCAAGTCTCTTTGCTATCACTGACGCGATAGTCGTAAGGCTAAGCATGTCAGCTACTCGGCCGCGTCAACCTGCAAGATACTCAGCCTCAGAGTTGTTCTGATGAAGATGATCTAACCATCTGTAGGTGTGTAGAGGTCGATGACCAGATCCTGATGTGGCCAACACAGCAGTCAGCACTTGGTGATCGGTGTGGAGAGTGAACTTTCTACCACAGAGACACATGTACCAATATTCACAAGCATAGATGCAGGCTAGTCTAGTGCTTCTCACTCTCCAGTAGAGTATTTGCATTGAGTTTCCGACAATAGGGGTGATATATAAGCAATTGGTTGTTCGCTTCCTTCAATGTCCTTACTGTGTGCGCACAGCTCCTATCACATTTCCTGATGCAACTGTTGTGACTTATGTTTCTGAACAAGGTTGAAATGTGCGAGGACTGGCAGAGATGCTATCTTTGTCTTTAACATGTCAAATGTTGTTTGCTGTGCGATATCCCATTCCCATTGTGCATTATGCGCTGCAGCTTTTGAAGAGGCTCCATGATCTCTGCCTATTTAGGAAAGAATTTGTGATAAAAGTTGGCAGCACCGAGGAATGGTGCCAACTCTTTCATATTAGACAGGGTCGGAAGAGCATGACTGGCTTTGATGTTGTCGTGCCTTGACTTTACTTATGAGGCTGTCACTCTGTATCTTAGAAAGTCAACTTTAAATGCTATGAACATGCAATTGTCCTTGTTGAGAGTCAAACTATGTTGTGTGAGTCAAGTGGGCACTGCTGATAACTGCTTCATTCCTTCCGTGGACAATGGCGTGATCAAGTAAGTTGTGTGACCCCTCAACGTCTGACAAGGCTGAAGAAGTGATCTTCTGGGATGCGCTAGATGCTGAACTTAGACCATAGGGCACTCTGCGTTACTGAAACACACATCAAGGTGGAATGTTCCGGTCCTGCCAGCAGCGGGAAGCATGGCTGGTGGGGGAGCTTAATTTGGTGTGAGGCCAAAAATCAGTTCGCCAACATCGGGATGAGCTTTGGGAATTCTGTTCTTGGGGCTTAAAAAGCTGGTTAAGGTGGGTCAGGCTTCCCAATGAACAGTGTCGGGAAGCCCTTTTGCACATATTCACATGCCATGCATGCTCATTAAAAGGCTACCTTGCAGAATTAAGTTCCTCCTCCAATGTTCATATTTATGACTGTATAAGTGGTGTTCACCCGGTGAGCTTGACTTCTTCCATGACTTTGGGGTCAGCAGACGCTGCTTTGGCCTTCCTGGGGAGCGCTCATAACCTGATCCATATCGGGTGCCGATAGCTCAGGATGGACAAGGGAGTCAGGAGAAGTGGGCGGAAGGGTGGAGCAGAGGCTTGACATGGGAGGCAGGCTAAAGGTGGAGGTGAGGAAGAGGCTGTACAGGGAAGGACGAGGCTGTCTGTGGAAGTGGGGCAGGAAGTGAGGGTGCAGTGATGAGGGGTGGAGGGAAGGGCCTTTCCTGTTGGGTCTGGGGGCCCTGTGGCTGGGTGGGGGCAAGGATGGTGGGAGGGAGATGGTCCTAGAGCATGGGGTTGGTGCTGTCGACAGTGGGGTCCTGGGGGTTGAACCGAGGTTACTGGGCAGCGGAGAGAACACTCACAGTGAGAGGGAGCAATGGGATGTGGTAGGGTGGCAGGTCCAGGGTGATAGTGGGGTAGCTGAAGGTTTCATGGGTGGGAAGCCATGAAAAATGGACAAAACAGGTAGCTTGGATAACGGGAGGGGTCAGGGTCAGGGTTAGGGTGGGCTTGCGGACGATAACGGGTGTCAGCTCTGAGGCATGTGGAGGTGAATGGTTATAGGTGCAAAGGTAATGTGGGAGGTTCAAGGGTGACAGAGGGAAGAGGGTGGGTCTATAGTGATGGGGAGAAGCTAGTGGGTGACAGGAGGAGGGTAGAAGGTGGTGGAGCGAGTTTGAAAGATGATGCGCACCACTTTTTAAATCTGACCTGCAGGTTGCAATTAGTTGGTAAGTGCAATCCCTCAAAGTGGGAGGAGGGTCTTTATTGGGTGGGTGGAGTTCAAGAGGATCTTTCAATTGGCTGACTAAATGGGCACCCTAATAATCATGAGGCAACTGGATGAGAACCAGGCTCAGTTGCGCTCTCCTCAATGGTGAAGCCCACACGGCAGCAGGTTTGTTCCTGACTTATGGGTCTCATAACGTCAAGATCCCAGCAAGTGGAGCTGCCATTTATTCTGTGCCATTTTACCACCTGCTGCTGTCAGAGGCAGTGATAAAGGGAGGCGGATGCCTGCAAGGGGCATGGCTGGTGGGCAGCAGCCACCTTACAACTCCAAACCCCCCATGCTCCCAGGTGAATGGTCGACAAGGGCTTGTGTGGTTAGTCTCTCTATGCTGCCAAGGCAATGGTCTCTCTATAGAGTCTCAAGGGTAGTGGAGGCAAGCAGAATAGTGTCAGAAGGAGGCTTCTCGCACATGGCTCTCATCACCCTGGTCAAAGAGCTGCATCTCCATGTTTAATCATGCATAAACGGGAGGAACACCCATCTCTGGCCCTCCAGGATGTCCTTTACCTGGAAGGAGTGGGGTGGAGATGTCATGTCTAGACGGAAGCCAGGGACAGGGCTTCGCACTGGCCTGGCGGCTTTGAGATGGTGGCAAAACTGTAAAGGATATGCTCACTGGGTTCATTACTGCAATTTGTTCACAGATCCACTGAGGCCTAGATGATGCAGGCTCCAGAGAACCCTGCTTTTCTAATGTCTCTCATCCAAATGAAGAAGAGGAGGGCCCACTGCAGGTTGGCACAGGGGAAGGAGGAGCAACGGCCTGATCAGCTGGTCCTGGTGAACAGGGGCCAATGCAATGGCGAGCATTGGCCCGATGATGGGTATTTCACAGGCAGTGCAGCTATCTACAGATGTGCAAAAGCAATGCCTGAGGTGGCTTAGAGTGTCCTGGAATGTGTGCTTTTCACGTCTGCCAGATTCTCCATGATGAGCTGCGGCCGCCAGGACCTGGAGGCAATCTCATGCCGTGGGCATTGAACGTCACCCCTGCCTTAAACTGCTTTGCCAGTGGCTCCTTCCAAGGCTCCACTGACATGTGCGGCATCTCCCAGCCAGTGACATACAAGTGCATACAGGGGGTGACAGATGCCCTGTTCAGGAGAGCACAGCAATTTGTCCAGTTCTGCCTGGAGCTTCTGCCTGATGTTCCCCTGCCTGTCTCTGCATCTCCAACATGTCTCTTAAGGCCAACTCCAGAGGCTTTTCATTTGCGTGGGGCTGAGCAGGGGCCTGGTCTCCAACAGTCCTCCGAGTGTCAGAGACTCCAGCTGTCACTTCCTCCCCCAGCTGTGGACCTGTGTCGGTGATGTGCTCACCGGATTGTACCTTGAGCCTACCCTAGAACTTGGACCCACCAAGGTGAATGTATCTGCACTGGTTGAGGGTATAGGAGAATGTCGTGATGGTGCATCCTCTGAGGCTTCTGAGGCATGCTCCTCAGAGGTAGGGTTGGCCATGAAGCTGTGGTTGGTCTGCATTGTTGCCTCTCCCTTTTTGTGCTGGTACCTGGAATAGAGAGAAGGAAGATTTACTGATTGCCTAAGCAGGCTCCTTAATTAAAGCAATGGCTCTCTCCTTGGACTGCAGCTGACAACTGCAGACTGGAAGCACCCTCACTGTCTTCCTGGGAGGAGTCCTATCTTACCCTCAGCACAGGGACAGTCCTGCTCCCCCCCAGCTATCTCGGCAGCCTGCTCCTCACACAGGGTGAGGACTCTGATGCCTGAAATTCTGCTCCCGGTCTGGGACCGCTCCCGCTTGTCGTGGGAGTTCTTGTCGTACAGAAAGAAAAAGGGATTGATTGTCATCCCAATGGTTGCATGAGCAGTTCAGGAGCATGTATGCCTATGGCAGCTGCTGAGCCCTCACCAGTAAGTGGTTAAGAAGCAGGATGTCCTGCAAGCAATAGAAGATTGAGAGCATGAAGTCGCTGGCACACATTCAGTGCACATGTCGCATCTGCTGGTGAGCGCTGGAACCCAAACTCCTGCCTGATATCCCTGTGCACTCGCACACTTACACTGCCTGATACCCTCATGAGTGTCAGTTTGCAGTGAGGGTAGACGGTGCCATTTACCCTGGCTGAGTGCAGCAGATCATTCATCCTCTTCCTGCACTGCTGAGTGTTCCTGTGCTGGGCCCCATGGCTGCTAACCTCCACTGCGGGCTCTGTCCAGGCCACTGTGGTCAAACGGGGGCACCTCCTACTGCCATCCCGGGGAAATAGGACCACCAGTCTTTCCTGGATGGTTTGGTGGAGAATCTCCAAGGACACCCTGCTGAACCTTTGGGCTACACATTGTTTTCTTCTCTGGGACATTCTTATTCAGTGTTGAAGGACAGGCAGACTGAAGCTCCTGGCCTACAGTAAGTGAATGGCTGTCCGGGTGCCCTTTAAATATGGTGCCTGGACTTTTGACCCAATGAGGCAAGGGCAACTTGGGTGACTCCCTGCCCGCCCTGCCATGAGAATCGCTGTACTCCATACAGATGCATAGGTAATGAGCTGAACAGTGCAAGATCGTGTGTGGTCAACAGTCCTGTTCCCCCATTGGAAATCCCTCCCACTTCCACATCCGCCACCGAACTCAGACTGCAGGATGGAAGATTCCACCCTTGGTGAGTAACAAAAGCTGTCAGGGTTTGGATTTGCTCCGCTCGTGATATCTGAAGACAGCTCCATTGCATGTAGAGCTTCACAAAGACTGCGGAGTCATGAAATAATGCTGGAAGTTCTTGGACCAAAGAAAGTGGAAACTTGTCTGGAATTATTGCTTTGTTGCCTACCTTAAGGTCGACGCATTGTCTAAGTTTGCCATTTTTTCATTGTGCAATGACTAGGTTCGATAATCACGGTGATAAGTCATTGTGCTCAATGACACCGTCTGCTTCTAGTTTGTTCAGCTCCCATGACACTACGGCATGGATTGCAAATGGCAACCATCTCAAATGTTGAGAAAATGACA
This sequence comes from Cetorhinus maximus, assembly GCF_964194155.1. NCBI lineage: Eukaryota > Metazoa > Chordata > Chondrichthyes > Lamniformes > Cetorhinidae > Cetorhinus > Cetorhinus maximus. Next base: position 20,414,414 of record NC_135892.1, read on the forward strand.
GAATTGATGTGTCGATGCAAGGAGCATGACAGTATCCATTAATCTCCCTAAATCTGGTAAATAAGGTAGGACAGTGTTGTAATAGTCTCTGTCATCGACCACGTTCATGTGCACTCTGGTGATGTCTTCACGCTTGAAGCCAAGCCTGTTGAATAGGTTGACCCCCACAGCCCTTTGGCTACATAGAGCATGAACTTGTCGAGGGTACGTTTTTGTAGTGCACTGGAACTGTGAACGTTCCCAAAACCAGAATGATAGAATCATCATATGTTTGAAGATTGTCTGTCGCAGGAGCGAGAGGGAATTGCAAAAAATATTGATGGCAGAGTTTCTCACTCCAAATAGACACTTTCGCACCAACATTGATGAGAAGTGACACTGAAATGCCTACAAATGAGCATTCCTTAAAATGACTTGGTGCTTTACTATCCATGGTGATATACACATGTCATACCTCACTCTCAGGAGGAGACTCACCCACGTGACGAACTAATGAAATCCTCTTCATTGACGACCCGCACACCTTTGTGAAGTGGTTCCACCATATGCACTAGCTACAGTTTTTCCCTTGAGTTGGACAATGTGTCGTGCTCTGATGGTTACCACCACAATTTGGGCACATTTTGAGGGCATCATACCATGATGGGCTCCCTGGATTCTCTGGCAAAACGTATACCATTCAACCATCATACTTTCCTTCGGCCCGAAATATTTTTTGAGAGCACTTACCACAGTATCAAACATAGACATGCCTTCTGTAAGATGCTCGAATACTCGCTGGCCTTCTGCCCTGAGAAAATGTATGAGTATTGCCTTTTGCAGGTCGGTACTACATCCAGACTATCCATCCCCGTAGTGAGCAATTAGGTCTTGAACTCCAAAATCCATCAATCCCATGGCATGGGTGGATCTCCCGGTAAAGAAAGGAAAGGCAATGGAGCTGGTAAATTAAAACCATTCTCTATCTAGTTACCAGTTGTGGTGTTTTGTGCCTCAGAGATATGCAGAGATGACACCAGTTTCTATGTCTAACCAGGGCTTTATTTACAGTACTGTTAAAATATCTGCAGTCACAGATTACTGTTTACTTTTAGTTTCTCTTTCTTGTAACCAAACCCACGCGTTACTAGCAGCAAACAGAACCAAGAACAGTCAACAGACACATATAACCAAACATTGAACAAGTGAACAATTGAATATTACACATGCCATGTATCTAAAGGTATTGAATGAGAAAATAAATATTTTCATTTTATATTACGTTCAACTGACTACCTGATTCAGTCTATCTACAACAAATACATAATAAGATCAAAAAAGCAATTATAGACAAAACCATGGAAAAATGGATAGGGACTGGAATGGGGGCACCAGTGAAGTTTGTGACTGAGAATGGAAGGGAATTTTCCAATGGCAAGTTCAACTTGCCATTGGAAAATTCCCTTCCATTCTCATTGTGTGTGAAAACATGAGCATTTTTATCATGAATATGATAGCTGAACATCCTTTCAGCAATGAACTTTGTGAAATGAACCATGTGGTGATTGATGAATGCTGCATAAAATTTAGCTGATCAACCAGACTGGAAGTTGACAACTGCCTTCGAATAGGCCGGTCATGCAAAGAATTCACTCCAGTTGACTGGGGGATATAGTTCATATCAATTAGTCTATAAGTAAAATCCCAAATTGCCTTCTGTGCTGTGTGATAGCCCTCCTGCTGGAGGAGATGCCACAATTAGTTCCATTTTTACTGCACATGTGAATTCTGTATAAGCAAGGAGATGGAATTTCATCAAGGCTGAAGCTGCAGAGAAAATCTATTGAGCACTGAGGTATTGTATAAGACCATGTGAGACAGAATTTAATTCAGGAGATTTGGTGTGTTATAAAAGAGAGGGTCATAGGGAATGGAAAGACCCATGTGAGGTTAAAGGTCGAGATGATGAGACAGTACTTATCCAACATGGCAATCGAACTGTTAAGGTTCATTCCTCATGATTAATCAGAAGTAATTACAAAATCTCAGAAACTGAACAGCTGATAGAAATGAACAGGGCACCTAATACCTCAAATGCCTATGGGATTTGTGCTGAAGGTCCTGGGGAACAGAATATGGTAGGTCAAGGGCTAGAAAGTGGTAATGACAGAGGACAGAGCTATCACATTCAAAGACCAATTGCCCAGAGTGAGTACTCAGCTAGCATATTTTCTAAAGGGTCTAGTGAATAGAGGGATGTGATAATTGTGTGATGTGCAGGAAAAGCTACTGGCAAGTATAGGTATTGGTTGAATGTTTGGGATGATGCCCACGAAGCGAGACCCATGGACTGGCAGTATAGGGTGAAAGAGGGGCAAGTGCTGATAGTGGGTCTGGGAGTGACTCTTGTAGCTGGAGAAAGAGCCTCTGATGGTGTAGGAGGGAGATCTTGCAGTAGTAGTCCTGACAGACAGAAAAAAGCAAGTGGAGGCCATAGCTTGAATGGATTAGACAATGAAATAAGGGTCACAGAACAGTCTCAGAACAGATCTAGAAGTAGAAATCCTCGTGATGATGAAGGTTTGGTGGCTGCCAATAACTCGAGGATTAACTAAAAGATGCAAAACAAAAGGAATTAGATAGTGGAGTGAGTGAATAAGTAAAGATTACGGATTGAACTTGCTGGCTTGAAACAAATACTGGAGAAAGGATATCTCTAAATTTAAATGGCTGGATGCAAGTCATCAACTGTCTCATTGTTTTACAAAAAGAAATGCATGTTCGAAGAATTTGCTATGGGTCCCGGCTAAAGGGTGTCCCACAATGCAATGCTTTGAACAGGATATGGAGGATTTTGATTTAATTTGTTTTGCAATTTTGGTTGTACATGAAAACTCTAATTTCTATTTGCATAGACAGAACAGAATAAATTAATTGTATATTAATTGTGTTTAATTGCAAACAGATATTAGACATTAACTGGGGATCTGCTTATGCCACTGTAAAGTACCAACAGAAACTACGGTTGTTGGCTTCAGAGTTGCATGCTTGTACTGTGTATTTCTGTAAATAAATGCTTATAAAAGTGTGCAAAGATTGGCCCTAGTTCTATCCTTCATCAACTAGCTTTCTGGAGTATAACAGTTGACAGCTACATCACTGGCACCTACCCAACAAAGTGGAAAATTGCCCAGGTATGTCCTGACCGCAAAAAGAAAGACAAATCGAATCCATCCTATTCCGCCCCATCTGCCTACTCTCAATCATCAGCAAAGTCATGGAAGGCGTCATCAACTCTGCTATTGAGCAGCACTTAGACGCCAATAACTTGCTCATTGATACTTAGTTTGGGTTCCACATGAACCACTTCATTCCAGACCTCATTACAGCCCTGATCCAAATATGGATGAAACAACTAAATTCCAGAGGTGAGGTGAAGTGGCTGCCCTTGACGTCAAGGAAGCATTTTGCTAAGCGTGGCATCAAGGAGCCCTAGTAAAATTTAAATCAATAGGAATTGAGGGAATCTCTCCTCAGTTGGAGTCTTACCTAGCATAAAAGAAAATGGCTGTGTTGTTAGAGGCCAATCATCTCAGCCCCAGGGTATCGCTGAGTTCTTCAAGGCAATGTCCTAGGACCAACAATCTTCAGCTACTTCATTTATGACCTTCCATCTATCCTCTACCATACAAGTGCCAGGCTATGACCATATCCAACAAGAGAGAATCTAACCATCTTCCCTTAGCATTTAATGTTAATAACATTTCTGAATCCTCCACCATTAACATCCTTGGGGGCTCACCATTGACCAGAAATCTAACTGAACTAGTCCTGTAGATGTTGTGGCTACAAGGGCAAGCCAGAGCCTGGGAATTCTGTGATGAGTAACTGCTCTCCAGACTTCCCAAAGCCTTTCCACCATCAACACAAAGTTGGGAGTGTGGTGGAATACTTTTCATTTGCCTGCATGATTGGATCTGCAGCAACACTTAGGAAGCTCAACACCATCCAGGACAAAGTAGCCCACTTGATTGGCATCTCATCCACAACCTTAAGCATTCACTCCACCTACCACCAGTGCAGTGTGTACCGTCTACAAGGCACAATGCAGCAACTCACTAAGGCTTGTTCAAATGCACCTTCCAAATCCATGACCTCTACAACCTGGAGAAACAACGTCAGCAGGTGCACCACCACCTGCAAGGTCTCCTCCAGGTCCCACACCATCTTAACTTGGAAATATATTGCTGTTCCATTATCACGGCATTTTATTGCAACATTTAGACCGGGCTGATTACGAAACTCCCTCCCTAACAGCACTGTGCGTGTACTACACCACACGGGCTGTAGTGGTCCAAGAAGGCATCTTACCACAAACTTCTACTGGCAGTTAAGGATGGGCAATGAATGCTGGTTTTGCTACCAATGCCCACATCCCCTGAACAAATTAAAAAAACAGTGACAGATGTATGTACACAAACTTTCATAGGGTAGACAAGAAGGGCAAAACGAGGCAATTATATTCCTTTTCTTCTTTCCAATGCCTATGAAAGTCGGCTTTAATTATTTGTTTCAGAAATATTTTACCCTAAACCCAATTGGCATTTCTGGGAAAGGCTTTTTGGCATTTGTCTTGCTTTCACTGCGCTGGTTGTCTACCTCCTTCAGTGACACAGCCAGATGTGCCCAGCTCCCTGCAGGGCTGGTCCAGGGGTCTCTTTTGTGTAGTGAGGATTTTATTATCTGTTTCACTGTTTCCTTGAGTTGTGGGGGAAGAAGCGGGGGCTAGGTGGCTTCCGGCTACACCAGCTGCTACACAGTAGCTAGCACTCATACTCCAATTGGAGTAGCACCACCCGTTAGGGATTAGAATTGCTAAGAACCCCTCTCTATGCATCCAGCAGGAGACAACTAATCGCAGTTTATATTATCGTAATGGGAACCCTACAGATCAGCTTATTTATATTTGCATCTTTGAATGCGACAGAAATGTACGTAGAATGTAGAATCATACAGGGTTCAACTGGTCATCCCTATGCTAGCTCTTTGAAAGAATCACCCAGTTACTCCAACTCCCCTGCTCTTTCCCTTTGTTCTGCGTACATTTCCTTTTCAATTATTTGTCCAATTCTCTTTTGAAAGTTACTATTGAATCTGCTTCCGCCACCCTTCCAAGCAATCCATTCCGGATCATACCAACTCACAGCGTTAAAACATTTCTCCTCATCTCCTCTCTGGTTCTTTTCTTGTTTGTTAGTGCTTGGATTCTATTGAGCAAAAAGTGCCTTAAGTGACACTGTGGTATGCTAATGTGTCATGGGAGAATGAGATGCTGACCTCAGACTGACAGCTTTGTGACTTTTGCTTGCAATGGAGGCCATTAAATATCTAATTACTATTCAGCGTTATACCCGGACTTCCTCACATTGCAGTCGGCTCCCTCACAGTGATTAATGTTTGGATGGCTGAAGTTTCTAGTAGCCTCCTAACTGCTGCTGGGGCTTTTCAAGATTCACTGTATATTCAGTAGGTAGCACCCTCGCTTCTTGCTCAGTAGGTTATAGGTTCAAGCCCCGATCCAGAGACTTGTGCACATTATCCAAGCTGTTGGAGATGTCACCTTTAGGACGAGATGTTAAACTAAGTCTGCTTCTCAGGTGGATGTAATGGATCCCACACACTTTCTCAAAGGAGGACGGGTGTGTTCTAAAATAAAAACTGAAAATGCTGGAAAAGCTCAGCAGGTCTGACAGCATCTGGGGAGGGGGAAACAGAGTTAATGTTTCAAATCTGTATGACCTTTCTTCAAAGCGGGACGTCCACACTCAGTGTCTTACTGGCAGGTGTGTTGTCCCTGGTACCCCTGCTAATGTTTATTCCTCAACTGATATCACTGAGAAGCAGGTCATCTGGTCAAGAGTTTAATTGCTGTTTGTTGCACCTTGCTGTGTGTAAATTGGCCGCCACGTTTCCTACATTACAACAGTAACTGCACTTCTAAAAACATTTAATTGGCTGTAAAGCAATTTGGAGCGTCCAAGCTCTTTCTGTCTTCCTTCCTTACTTGGTGTCAATTAAACCTTTTGAGCAGTGGTGACCAATTTAGGATTTGTCCGATAAAATAGGGGCAGTGATTATGACCTAAAGTGCTGAATTCAGTGTGGAGCAAGGATAAACCATGCTCCCACAAGGGGAAACCACCTGATTAATAACAAATCCCATGACACATGTAACTGAAATGTTGTAGCCCCTGTGTAGAGCAAGCTTGCTGTTAACACTGAGATCTTTCTGCACTACAGAGTCTGCAAGACCCAGCAACCTATTTCAAAGAGGGATGCTCATTCTCCCGGAGGGGCCTGGTGTAGCAGGCATGGGAGAAAATAACATATCAGGTCATCACTGTCTATTGAACCCAATGGCCCTGCAAAGGGACAAGGGAGACTCAAAGGAATCAGCTAAGGGAAGGCAGGAGCAGTGCCAGACACATTAGGAACTCCTCAAAGGTAGACCTGCAAGGACACTTGTCCCCTCAAACTTCTAATCCTTTGCTGGAGGCCTATGCAGACGACTAATAGGAGGGTCATTAGTTTCAGTGTTGCCCCAAGCTCCTGATCTGCTGCGATAACAAGGGAAAGGCACAGTGAGCAAACAGTCATGGCAGCCTAGTGTGGGCACGAACACAAGGTGCTTACAGGGGGATCATAAGAACAGGAGTAGGCCATTCAGTTCCTTGAGTGTGTTCCACCATTCAATTAGATCATCTGTTAATTAAATTCAAGCCTATATGATTCAAGCACTTGCAGGGTCAGGTAAGGAAGTGGTCAACCATGGTTGTAAAATGTAACTGCTGGGCCACATTAGTCAATTCTGAAGTCTTTCCATGCGTTTTATTCTTTCACAGGATCTGCTTATCATGTGCAATTAAATTTTGCATCACAAATCAACTGGCTATGCATAAGGCTTGCAACTATTTGGACCTTTCATGGCATCCCAAAGTGCTTTGGAACTCTAGTGACTCTTGTCAGGTAGGAAATCACCACAGCCAATTTATGCACAGAAAGGTCTCACAAACAACAACATGATGCTGATTGGGCAATTTGATTTTCCGATGCCGGTTGAGAGGGTAAGTATTTGCCAGGTAAACTCTCCTGCTCTCCTTTGAACAGTGCTACAAGATCCAGCTTACATCAGCCTGAATGGGCAGCCAGGGCCTCAGCTTAACGCCTCCTCCTGAAGACGGCACTCCCGACAATGCAGCAGTCCCTCAGGCGAAATCTTCTGCTAAATTCGTGGGGCTGAGAACCAACATCAAGCAGGTAACTTGGTCATTACCTCATTGCGATTTGTGGGACCTTCCTGTGTGTTTCCTACTTTCCAACGCTGGCTACAATTCAAAAGTTCTCCATTAGTTATTCCAGGCAGCCTCCTGCAGCTGCTGCTAGAGCGAATGCTGCGGCCCTACCATCTCATCAGGGATTTCCATTGGAAGACCTGCCCTAAAGGCAAAATTATGCAGCAGACATACAGCAAGAAGCAACAATTCTCTGTCGCCTAACAAGCTCCCCAAAACAGCAGATCAAATAAACAATCAATAAATAGTTGTCCAGCACGCGTCTCTGCTCTTCAAGTAGTGTCATAGAATAGCTACCTCAACGGACAGACAAGGCCTCAGTTTAATATCTTTTCAGATAATCAAATGGAGAACTCCCTCACACTGCATTCATATATCAGCATAGCTGAGCTGAAGTCACAGATTGTGATTTAACCCCTACCCCCCACTTCTAATTCAGATGCAAGACGCTGACTCTGAGCCAGGCTGACGCTTTAATAGAAGTATTTGAATTATATATCTGCTCTATCTAAGCACAGTAACAAACCATAATAAAAATGAATAATATTGTTTTGAATGATGCAGAATGCTCGTAAATAATACCACAAAGGCAATTTAACTGAAATGGTTGTTCTGTACCGGGAGCTTTCTGAAGAAATTAAGGATTTATAATGACATAATTCATCCTTCAGCCCTAGTGAAGCAGATATATGGGTAAAGTTTAATAAATGACTAGTTAGGCCCCAGTGGGAGAGCTGAAGTAGAATATCACAAATCAACTGGTTGCACACAAGCATCTCACAATGGGAGTGAAGACAGTGGACTGGTGAAAGAGAAGGAAAAAATTACATTTATACGGCGCCTTTCATGACTTTGGGGTGTTGCAAAGCACTGACAGCCAGAGAGGTACTTGTGAGCAATATTCCGTCTAAGCTGCATGGGTGCACGACCACACGGCCATCAGATTACCCTGTGCAGGGGGCAAATAGGATGCTCACAAGCAGCAGTCGTTTTAAGGTGCATACACGCATGGCTCTGCAGGAATCTTAAATGGAACGCAGAGAAGGGAAATGACATTGCTTGTGGAGTGCAGCCGCTCTGTTGTAATGTAGGAAAATGGATAGAAAATAATTCAGGACGCATTGACCTCACTCTTGAATCCTGAGCTCCCCTCATCTGACCTATAGTGGTGAAGGAATTGATTTCTAAAATCTATCCTATGTATAATAAGGGGTTATCATTACGTAATACTAAGCAGGTACATTGTGGCGTATTGTCACACTGTGATACTAGGGGATATTTAGTAGTTCCTTCACACACAGTGACATAAAGGGGATATACAATAGCATGACACAGTGATACCAGAAACATAAAAAACAATCTGCTTACCTGCCAATCAGTAGAAACTCTCCCAGGACCCCAAGTCTTCTCATTGCTATAAGCAGGCCTCTCACCGTCATCCCCTCACAGAAGCAAACAACAACTCTCGCTTTAGGCAGCCTTTCCCTTAATTTTCTCAGCAGTCTGTCAAAGGCTTTCTCCCCGGCATTGCTGTAGATTTTACCTGAATGCGCAATGCATAGTCCCTCCTGTGCAGCTAACTCCTTGAAAGCCTCCATCCCGCTCTCTCCGTAGTTTCCTAAAACAGATATGGGATACTTTTGATTAAGAGTTAGTCTGGACAATGACCATCACAACACCATTATACACAGTGCCAACTGTAGCCCAGTGGATACCTTGCAGTCAGAAGATTGTGGGTTTAAGTCCCATTCCAAAACATAAGCGCATAATTTCACCTGACACTCAAGCTTGGGGTACTGAAGGACTGCTGCATTTTCAGGGGTGCCATTTTTAGGATAAGATGTTAAACTGAGGCCCGTCTTCCCTTGCAGGTGGACACAAAAAAATTCCACGGTACAATTTTGAAGAAGAACGGGGGAGTTCTCCTGGTGTCTTGGCCAACATGTTTCCTTCAATCAACATCACTAAAAACGGATTATCTGCTCATTTGTCTTATTTCTGTTCATGGTTGAGCTTTGTTGTGGGCAAATTAGCTGCCGTGTTTCCTCCATGACAACAGCATTTTATTTGCTGCAAAGCACTTTGGGGGCACCTGAGGTTGTGAATGGTGATATATAAATGCACATTTGGTTTCCTTCTTTATTAAACAAAATTCAACCACTTAAGGTTCTTAAACCACCTCCATATAGTACTTAACTAGCAATGAATGTTGTGAACACTTCATAGGCTTGTACAACATTGCTTTGTGCACTAGTTTAATGCGGTTGTGATATAAATATATTACTTGGTCTGCTTTTGGTTTTGTGGATGTCCCTTTAAATCTGTAAGGTGACATAAGCAGTGTTTTTAAAAATAAACCACTATAATGCAGATTCCTGTACCAAGTGTAACCTAATACAATGCTGCACAATTCATTAGGCCAAGGAGAGGACCAACTTGCACTTGAGCAGTGCTGTGCGATGGGTTGAGTTGGCACATGATTGGCAGTTCCTTTTAAATATGAGAGCTGAGATGTTCAAAGTTCAGATGTTCAGGATGTACAAATGAACTGATTCTCCATGAGGTGGGAAATGGGGCGCTTGGAAATCTGAGAGGTGGGGTGGGGGGATGCCGTGTGGCCCCGGAGTCGGGGGCGGGGGGGGGGGGGGGGGGGCGGTTGGGGAGGTGGGCGGGGTGGGGGTCGGGGTTGGGGGGCAGGTGAGAAATCCAATGGAAAAAGGCAATTTGAAATCTCAAGGAAGTATCATCATTTATATAGCACCGCTAACGCAGTAAAAAATTCCAAGGCACTCCACAGGGGCATAATCAGAGAAAATCAGATGTCAAGACAAAGATGGAGATATTAGCAGAGGTGGCCAATAGCTTGGTCAAAGAACTGAAACAGAGGTGAAGGTGGAGAGGTGGAGAGACTCAGGGACGGAATTCCAGTCAGAGATTCCTTTCAAGGGAGGGTATATTTGAAAGTCATTTGCAAAGAGCTTAATTTTTAGAGTTAGCTTAATTTTTACAGTAGGAACCTGATGAATCAACATTTGGTCATTAAAGATTTGTTAAATCCTATATGGAGGTGGCATACCTACAAGGGCAACTAAGGATGGGCAATAAATACTGGCCCAGCTAGCGAAGCCCACATCCCGTGAATAAAGAAAAAATAGTTGAATTTTAAAATACATAGTATTTTGGTCTATTTGGTGGATTAGGTGGAATGAAGGTAACTGTGAACATGAATTTTAAAACTGTTACTCAAGAGCTTGTCTATTTTCAGTAAAAAAATAAATTAATTTGATATTTAAATCTAAAACATGGTCCCCTGGAGACTGGAACAATAGCTTACGGAGGCCTGAGTTAAATTTGTTAATTAAAATCAATTATCAGAAAGGGTTTGCTTTACCAATGCCTTATTTAAATCTCAAGCAAAGATAGATACTTCTGAAGATATGGGAAGCCAGGACACAGTTCTATAATTCACCCAAGATTTGAGGGAAGCAAAAATCTAGGGTAAGATGGTTAGAAATGGCTCAAAAATCTATCAGCAGCCCTTCATCCATTTATTGTTTTGAATTGGCAAATGCGTCTGCTAAAATATAAATAGAAACTAATAGGATGTAAACATGTGAAGTATTGGCCCACTAAGATCAGCAACAGGCATTGCAAGGTTTATATTCTGAAATGCCAGTTGGCATTCTGTACGTGGGCTGATTCATGCTGTCGATTTGTGCACAGTTGAAACAGCATTTAGATGTCCACACTCAGTTCATTTATGAATTTTAATGTGCGCAGTATCCTTATATCACCGGTTGTTTTGATTCAAAGACATGGCTCAGAGGAGAAAGGATTGTGATTTGACACGCCTCCATTAGTCATGTATTCCTTTCATCTCTGATATATATAAAAAAATCTGACATAGGAAAAATGCAGCACTCCTGTGTAATGCAAGATCACATTGATCTAATTCAGTTTTAATTTCTATCTGAGGAACAGGGAAGTGATAATTTGCTAAACTTACACACACAAACAAACTAACCTCTACTTCAATCTTTTGTGCACAATCCAAAGTGCCAACAATTGACAAAACATGTACTAGGCTGTTGGTTATGATTTATCAAAGCTAATCACTGAACCAGTAAGCCTAATTCTGAACACATAAGTGTGTCTTTACAGGAACATCAAAAGAGGAGTTGGCCATTCAGCCCTTTGAGCCTGTTCCCCCATTCAGTTAAATCATGGTTCATCTGTATCTTAACGCCATCCACTGGCTTAGGTTCTGTAGCTATTAAAACCCTTGTCTAACAAAAATCTACCAATCTCAGTCGTATAACTTCAATTGGCCCAATGCCAACAGGTCTTTAAAGGAGAGAGGCTGGGATGTTCTGCCCTAGCCCTGGTGGGACCCTGCCAAAAATCCATTGACTTTTGGTGGGACCGGAAGACCCTGGTAACAGGTGGGGCCGGAAAATCCCGGCCAGAGTTTCAGATTTTTATTACTCTTTCTAAAAGAAGTGTTTCTTGAGATCACTCCTGGCCTAGGCTCTAATTTTAAGGTTATGCTGTCCTGTTCTGAGCTTCTGCATCTCAAGAAATCATTTCTATCTACCTTAACATTCTTTCATAATCTTTCAGATCTCTGTTACATCACCCCTGGGCATTCTATATGCAAGGAAATAAAAGCCTCATCTGTGCAACCCCTCCTTATAAAATAATCCTTTTAGCTCAGGTATCATTTGGTGAAATTGTGCTGTGCCCCCTCTAAGGACTAGATATTCTTTCTGAGGTGCAGTGCCCAGAACTGAAAGCTGAACTCTAAATTGGGTCTTAGCAGAGCTTTATATGACTCTAACTTAATCCTCAATCCTTTATGCTCCAGTGCTCTTGTGTTAAAGACCAATATTCCATTAACCTTTTAACTTATGTTTGTTGCCTATCTTTTAGAGCTTTTCTTTGTATTTGGACCCCAAAATTTCTCTGCTTCTCCAGAGTTCTTAGCTTCTCACAGAATCACACAGTGCAGAAGAGGCCCTTCGGCCCATCGAGTCTGCACCGACACGTGAGAAACACCACTTAGAAAATACTTTGACCTATCATCCATAGGTCCGAAGTGAATGACATCAAGCTGGCCCTCATTGAACTCCATCTGCTACAGTTTTATCCACTCAATTAATCGATCAATATCACTTTGCAACTTTGTGCTCCCAACTGTACTACCTACTGAGCCACCACCTTAGTGTCATCAGCAAACTTGCATAAATGCTTCAGTATTCTTTCAGCTAAGTCACCTATAAATATAATGATAAGCTGAGGCTTCATTACAAATTCCTGGGGGACATCATCAGTCTCACCCTGATAGTTTGAGTCTCCATTACCCCTACTCCCTATCTGTTATCTCCAAACTAATTCACTATCTATGCCAACTGGTTGCCTCCAAGCCCATGCACTCATATTTATTAACAGTCTGTTTTGTGGATGCCTGATTGAATGCCTTCTGGAAACCCATATAAATAAAATCCATGAGCATTCCATTATCTGTCCTATTAGTTACCTCCTCAAAAAATTCAACTAGGTTTGTTAGACATGACTTACCCATTGTAAACACATGCTGGCTCACTCCGATCTGATCACATTTGTTCAAGTGCAAGGTTCTAATAACTTCCCCACAACAGACGTTAAGACTAATAAACCTATAATTTCCTTGCTTATCTTTCCTACCCTTTTAAAGTAATGGAGTGACATTAGCAATTTTCCAATCCAGGAGGACAAATCCTGGATCAATAGGGTTTTGGAAGGTCAGTAAGTGCATTATTAACCAGCATTCCAGAATGTAATGATCTACTGATCTAATGCATGGAGCCAGCTTTAGTTATGACAAATGAAAATGGTTAAAAGGAAACCTGCAAGCATTGGCATCAAAAATAAAAGAAAACAGAAAATACAGCAAATATGTAGATGGCCCAACAGATTCTGGAAAGATAAAAGAGGTTTAACATTTTGGGCTGATATGTTGTTAGGATCTAGGCACCCCATCTTCAACTAACTTAAATCACTTCTCGATCTTCATGTGAACGTTGCCGCAGCGTAGATTTATGGCATCAGTGCCTTGGGCAGGAAGTGGGGTTATTCTGGCAGTGGAGGTCTGCAAACGACAGTATAAAATCAGATGGGTTCTATAAGGAATAGACAATCTGTCCTTCCCCAGTTATGACCCAGAGGGTGGAGGCTTGCCATGCCTTAGAATGAGGCAGAAGGCTACCTGCACCAGGTAAATACAAGCAGTAGCAGGCTATAGACAGTGCTAAGCAATCCTTACAACCTTTGGATCAGGGCAAAGCTCTGTAGCTCTACCTCATCAGTCGAGAATGACGGTGAACAACCAAGCAATGTTAATGTTCTATTAATAGTTCCATATTTAACCAGATAGCGTCAAGTTTATCTACACCTAGGCAAAGAAATACCAGGCAATAACTATCTCCGACAAGGTCTAACCATCCCCCCTGACCTTTAACAGTATTGCATCATTAAGGCCCTCACCATCAACATCTTGTGGGAGTCACAAATTTCCTGCGATTTACCTAGGCTAGCCACATCAACATTGTGGCTACCAGAATAAGGCAGGGGTTGGATACTCTGCAACCTCTGGAAGTGCCTGGCCTCCAGACCTCTCAAAACCCCTGCACTATCTACAAGGCTCGAGTGAGGGCTGTGCTGTAACACTCACTAGTTGCCTGGATGGGTGCAAATGCAACAACACTCACGTAGCTCAACACCATTAGGGACAGGGCTCTGCCATTGAACTAGACACCCACTCCCTCCATCATTGGAATACTTTGTTTACAGTATGAACAATTTACAAGATGCACTGCAGTAACTCAAAAGTGTTATTTCAACAGCAATCAATCAGAAAGACAAGAGCAGTAATATTTTAGAAACATCATCATTATCTCCAAGTCGAACAGCATAGTGACTTAGATATATAATCGCTGTTCCTTCATCATCTCTGGGTTAAAGTCTGAGAAGGCTGACCCCAATATGATCACTGGAGCGTCACTAATGCAAGGACTGCAACATTTTAAGGAGGTTCCCCACCACATCCTCAAGGTGACCAGGGATGCATAATCAATGCGGCATTGCCAGTGGCCAGAAATAAATAACAAAAAGTGTAGACTTCAGGTGACTTGGGTTTGGAAGCAGGTGACTGGACCAAAGCATGCAGTTGTAATTCAGTCCATGGGAGTACCTTCACCACACAGGCTACAACAGTTCAAGAAGAAGACCTTTTCAAAGGCAACTAGGCTGGGGAGTAAATGCTGGCATTGCTAGTGATGCCCATATCTATGAACAAATAAAGAAGTCCCCATTTTAAAGTCATGCATTCTATTCTTATATTTCCATTTAAAATTCCCACGTCTGCATTAATAATGGATTGCTAATGTAAAGCAGTCACACTGTAATTACACCCTTTGCCAGGGTAGGCACGACAATGCCGCCACTAGTAGAAGTGTGTAATTATAGCATTACACATTTACACTTTCATTATAATTGCGGAAATGGAAATTTATAATTGCAAAAGTTAACAAGGAGTGTACACTGCTGTAAGATTTTTTTTATTCTGTTAAATAGCTGGATCTATTAAATACTAGACATTCAATTACAGTGCAGCTTGCGCACCAAAACTGGTTCCATTTAAGTTATTACAGTACTTACAAATAGAAGATAACTCATCACACAAAAATAAATGTTAAGACATCCATATGAGAAATTCCTGCTCATTAGGCAGTAGCTGTTGAAATGGTTGAGTTCTAAATTGCACTAAATCAATGTGTACAGCTGAATTCACAGCTCACAACGAGAAAATGATGTGTTTGAGCCTTACAATTACCCATCACTTGAAATTGGAAGGCATGTTGAATGATTTGTGCCAGGACTTATTCAACTTCACTAGCTGTGTGTGCTTTAAGGAGCAGGATTGTGCAGAGATTCTACGGAATTGTTATGTTCCATTCTCCCACGAACAACTCACTCCAAGCTGCAGTTTAGGATAGTAGAACAATACAGCTCAGAAGAAGACCATTCGCTCCATCGTACCTGTGCAATCTCTTTTAAAGAGTTATTCAAGTATTCCCACTCTCTTGCTTTTTCCCCACAGGCCTGCATGTTTTTCCCTCCCTTGAGTACTTATCCAATTCCCTTTTGAAAGTTATTATTGCATCTGCTTCCACCACCTTTACAGGCATTGCCCTCCAGATCATAACAGCTTATGGAGTAAGAGAAAACTTCATCTTCCATTTGTAACACATTCTCTTAAATCTGTGTCCAACCCAGCTGCTAGTGGAAACAGTTTCTACCTATTTAACATGTCAAAATCCTTTATAATTCTAAACATTGCTATTAAATCTCCCTGCGACATGTTGAAAGGGTGGCCAAATGTGAGCCATTGGAGGTTGAGATCTCTTTATCCAAGATAGGGATAGCACTTTAAGAAGTTAGATAAAAGGAAGTCAAATTTTAAGAAAATATTGACCTTGGTTGCCTTTAGCCAGGAACGATCCATAGCCTGCAAGAATAAATAGCAGGGAAATGGTTCTGTTGCAGACAGGGTGTAGATGTTTGTTGCAGTATTTAAAAGACGCAACGGATGGTGAATAAATCTCACTTGGTTTAAGATTTAACCTGTCTAATTGACCACTAGATCCTCAGCCTGCTTCAGCTTGCTAATTAATGGCTCTTTACTTAAACACACGCAGTATTCGAAACAAAATAAATGAATTAAGGACAAAATAGAGGTTAATGGGTCTGATCTTATAGCCATTATGAAGATGTGGTTACAAGGAGATCAAAACTGGGAACTAAATATTCAGGGGTCAATGACTTTTTGAAATGACAGGCAGGAAGGAAAGGGTGGTGGGGTAGCTCTGTTAGTACGAGATCAAATAAGTACAATAGCAAGACATGAGCTTGGATCGGAAGATGTAGAATCCATATGGGTGGAGGTAAGAAATAACAAGGGGAAGAAGACACTGGTGGGAGTAGTTTTTGGGTCCACTAACAGTAGCTATACTGTAGGACAGAGAATAAATAGGAAATAATGAGGGCATGTAAAAAAGGCAGGACATTAACTTTAATCTTCATGTAGTTTGGGAAAATCAAACTGGCAGAGCTAGCCACGAGCAAGGATTCATAGAGTGTATCCAGGACAGTTTCCTAGAACAATATGTTGTGGGTCCAACCAGGGATCAGGCAATTTTGTATCTGGTAAAGTATAATGAGGCTGGTTTAATAAATGATCTCAGAGCAAAAGATCCCATAGGAAACAGTGGCTACAACATGGTAGGATTAGCATTCAGTTTGAGAGGGAGAAACTTGGGTCAGAAACAACTGTGCTAAACTTAAATAAGGGTAATTACAAAAGAAATGGGCAGAGTTGGCTGGGGTGGGCTGGGAAAGCAGTTTAGCAGGAAAGACAGTTGCTGAACAATGGCAGACATTGAAGAAAATAGTTCATGACTCACAACAAAAATATATCCCAGTGAGAAAGAAGGGTTCTAGGAAGGGGATAAACCAACCATGGCTAGCCAAGGAAGTTAAAGGAGCATCAAATTGAAAGAAAAGAAACATACAATGTGGCAAAGATTAGTGGTAAGCCAGAGGATTGGGAAAGCTTTAAAAATCAACAGAAGATGACTGAAATAGTAAAGAGGGAGAAAATAAACTTTGAGGGTAAACTAGCAAGTAATTTAAAAACAGACACTTAGAGCTTCTTTAAATATATAAAAAGGGAGAGAGCGGCCAAAGTGAACATCGGCCCCTTAGGGAATGAGGCTGGGGAAATAATAATGGGGAACCAGGAAATGTCAGAGGAGTTGAATAAATATTTTGCATCAGTCTACACGGTAGAAGACACTAATAGCATTCCAAAAATACTCAATAATCAAGGGGCAAAAGTGGAGGAGGAAATAAATACAAGAGCTATCACCAGAGAAAAAGTACCAGGGAAACTAATGGGGTTAAAGGCCAATAAGTCCCCTGGACCTGATGGGTTGCATTCTAGGATATTAAAGGAAGTAGCTACACAAAAAGCGGATACACTGGTAGTAATCTTCCAAGAATCCTTAGATTCTGGAAAAGACCCCGAAGATTGGAAAACCACCCTTATTCAAAAAGGGAGGAGACAAAAAACGGGTAACTATAGGCCAGTTAGCTTAACATCTGTCATTGGGAAAATGTTGGAGTCTATTATAAAGGATGTAATAGCAGAGCATTTGGAAATGCATAATATAATAAAGCAGAATCAGCATGGTTTCATGAAGGGGAAATCATGCCTGACAAATTTATTAGAATTCTTTGAGGAGGTAACAAGCAGGTTAGATAAAAGGGAACCAGTAGATGTAATATATTTGGATTTCCAAAAGACATTCGATAAGGTACCAAGCATAAGGCAACTTAATAAGATAAGAGCCCACGGTGTTGTGGGTAGTACATTGGCATGGATAGGGGATTAGCTAATTAATAGAAGACAGAGAGTTGGGATAAGGGGGACATTATCAGGATGGCAACCTGTAACTAGTGGAGTGCCACAGGAATCAGTGCTGGGGCCACCATTATTTACAATATATATTAATGACTTAGCTGAGGGAAGTGAATTGACTAACGCCAAGTTTGCGAATGACACAAAAATAGGTGGGAAGGCAAGTAGCGAGGATGACATAAGGAGTCCACAAAGGGATATAGACAGGTTAAGTGAGTGGGCAAAAACTTGGCAGATGGAATATAATGTGGGAAAATGTGAGGTTATGCATTTTGGCAGGAAAAATAGGGGAGGTGAATATTACTTAAATGGAGAAAGACTGCAGAAAGCTGCAGCACAGAGGGATTTGGGGTCCTCGTGCATGAATCCCAAAAAGCTAGCATACAAGTTTGGCAGGTAACAGGGGAAGCAAATGGAATGTTGGCCTTTATTTCAAAGGGAATGGAGCATAAAAATAGGGAAGTCTTGCTAAAACTATACAAGGCACTAGTTAGACCACACCTAGAATACTGTGAACAGTTTTGGTTCCCTTATCTAGGGAAAGATATACTGGTATTGGAGGCAGTCCAGAGAAGGTTCACTAGGTTGATCCCGGGGATGGAGGGATTTTCTTATGAGGAGAGGTTGAGTAGGTTGGGCCTGTACTCATTGGAGTTTAGAAGAATGAGAGGCAACCTTATTGAAACACATAAGATATTTAGGGGGCTTGACAGGGTAGATGCTGAGAGGTTGTTTCCTCTTGTGGGAGAGTCTAGGACCAGAGGGCATAATCTCAGAGTAAGGGGTCGCCCATTTAAGACAGAGGTGAGGAGGAATGTCTTCTCTCAGAGGGTAGTTAACCTGTGGAATTCTTTACCGCAGAGGCTATGGAGGTTGGGTCGTTAAGTATATTCAAGGCTGAGATAGACAGATTTTTAATCAGTAAGGGAATCAAGGGTTATGGAGAAAAGGCAGGAAAGTGGAATTGAGGATTATAAAATCAGCCATGATCTCACAGAATGGCGGTGTAGGCTTGATGGGTCGAATGGCCTACTTCTGCTCCTACGTCTCATGGTCTTATGTCAGAAAGGGGATTCTTTTGCTCTGTGAATGCTTAAGGCCGGATTTTTCCAGCCCCTCACACTGGCGGGATCTTCTGGTCCAGCCGATGTGATCGGAGATTTCAATGGCTCGCCGGCCCCACCACAGGGAAACCTGCGTGGGCGGGTGCTGGAAAATTCTGGCCAAAGTCTCACTATCATGGAGGAAATTCTGAGAGCATCCAGATAGACCACATTAGCATTAGCAGGGGGGTGGTGGTGTCATGGCAATGTCACTGGACTATTAATCCAGAAACCCAGGCAAATGCTCTAGGACAATGTGTTCAAATTCCACCATGGTGACCAGTGAAATTTAATTAATAAATTCAATTAATAAAGCTGGAATCAATAGTGAATCTCAGTTATGGTGATCATGGAATATCTTTGTTGCAAAAGCTTTTCTGGTTCACAAACGTCCCTTTTTGAGAAGGATTTGCCATCTTTACGTGGTCTGATGTGGGTGAGACAGCGAGTACGTGGATCCGATTAATACCAACAGAACATAATGCGACACTTGTTCTGGCTGAGGTAGACTTGGACCCTGCCTCATCACCCCACCCGTAGTAAAAATATGTCTGCGCTTTGCCATGGATTGGTGAATAAGAGCCAAGCACCTGCCTTCAGGCAAAGAATTCAAAAAGACCTCCTACATGTGACTCCTGGCTCACAGGAACGTGGTTGACCTTTGACTTAGCAAGCCACTCAAACTGCTACACTTTCTAGGGCAACTAGGGATGGGCATTGTCTTGTGATGCCCCCATCCTATGACAGAATTAACAAAAAACAGGAGTGGACTAACAAGGTTCTGGAATTCTGGCAAAAAAGAAATTGGGTCATCACGATGAATGGAAGGAACTGGAGGTTGAGATCCAAAATTTGATGCAGAGACTGGTGTTAGGAGAGCCTAAGATGACAGACCTACAACCTGGCCTAGATTGGTTCAGCAAATCGTCACTGTGCACGTTAACCTTCTGTCAAATAAGAACATATGAATTAGGAACAGGAGTAGGCCATTGGGCCCCTTGAGCCTACTCCGCCATTCAATAAGACCATGGGTGATCTGACTGTAGCCTCAACTCCATATTCCGCCTACCCCTGATAACCTTTGGCTCCCTTGTTAGTGAAGAACTAATCTACCCCTGCCTTAAAAATATTCATTGACCCTGCCTCCAGCGCTCTTTGGGGAGGACAGTTCCAAAGATTCATGGCCGTCTGAGAAGAAAAAAATCTTCTCATCTCTGCCTTAAATGGGAGACCCTTACTCTTAAACCATGTCCCTTAGCTCTAGTCTCTCCCACAGGAGAAACATGATGTGCAGAGTCAGAAGAATGGTGGAAAGAACAATGGTCAGGGATTGTGTCTCCTACTTCTTGGTAAGACACCCAAAAGGCAAACTTTGACCTGGAGTTGATGGATGCAGCTAACTATCAGTTGCTGAAGGGGGAATTCCTGCAGGAACTCCCATGGCGAGTCTCAAGTGTCAGCCTATGAAGTGGAGAAGCCTCCTGCACTGATATGCCAGGAATGGCTGGGGGGGCGCAGGATGAGCCAAATAAACTGGTGAAGATGGTGGAGCTAGTTGTCATGGATCGGTTCAGCTGAACTCTACCCTAAATGTTAGAAGATGGGTTGGATGAGGAAAGCATGCGCAGGTCCAGGAGTTGATGGCTGCCACAGATATCTAGTGGTGGAATAGCTGGCTTGTGGCTAAAGTGACAGGCCTTCCTCGCCTGGAGAAATTCCGGTAAAACTATACAGGGCAAGGAGGCTGCTGAAGTGCAGCAGAAAGCTATGAAGTGTATCTACAGCGTTTTTGATCAAAGTTCAAAATGTTGATAGGTTGCTAAGGTAGTGGTGTTGCGATGGATGAGGGCATATTACAAGATGACATACTAACATTGGAAACTATGGACTGTAGTCTACAAAACTAGAATCCAGTCTCTGAGGAGGATTATTTGGGCCTCAAGCAAACTAAGCCATGTGCAGGCTGCCCACTTTATTTTTAAAACCCATAAAGATAAATGATAAAGAGGTCATTGCGCTGACTGATTCTGGTCGGTCTGTGAACTTTCCAGTTTGGTAGCTGGTCTGACTTTCCCAGTTACTTCACGGGTCCAGTATAAGGGTTGACATGTGCCCGGGGATGTGTGTCATTACCGCACTACCAGAGTGACTTTAGAATGTGATGGAAAAAGTGAGGTCATTACTGCAGAGGTAGCTTCAGGCCTCGCTCAGCCAGTAATCCTGGGAAGAGATGTTCTGAAATTTGAAGCCATTGCTTACAAAGTCCAGAATAAACCTGTGTTGAACATGGGCTGGGATTTTCCAGAAACCATCGCAGGCAGAAATAGAAAACTTGGAGAGGCAGCCAAAAGTCCATTGATTTTCGTCGAGGACCATAAAACCCTGGGCAGGAGCTGAAAATCCTGCCAGTGGACACTGTTGCAATGTGCCTTTGGAGGATATGTGTCATGTGGTCCAGTCTTATGGCGGAATCATTGCAGAATTGCTCTAAGCGCAATAGTGGGTGTGAAGAATGATGTTTTACCCACCGGCCGCAATGGCGGGTTTTTGCGCCATATTGTCTGCTTCCCGCCTCATTAGTTATGCAGCCACAGGAAGCGCGCTGTTTTTCTGGCGGGAGGCCTGTGAATCACCCGTCACGCTGCTAGCTCACCGTTTCCTCACTCTGGGTGCCATATCCAAACTGCAGCCGTGCACACAGTTCTCAATGCTTGCAGCCCAGGACTGCTCCAGTGAAGACATGGCCCTGACAGCCAAGAAGAGTTCAGTGACCTGTCACTGGAATGCCTTTTGGAGGCCCACTGTAATTTCATCTACCCCCACTCTGGCCGCAGGAGGTCCAGCAATCTCACCACTCCAGCTTTGGAGGTGGCAGCAATGGTGGTCAGTGCCAACGCTTCACAGAAGAGGTTGGCCATCCAGTGCAGAAAGAGAATGAATGATCTCACCTGTGCCACCAGGGTAAGGCAACCATGTCATCAATCTAAACTCACACACTCACAAGGTCATCACACATTCACTGGCATCTCACTCACTGCCAGCTCAAGGGACATCACCATTCACTCTCTCACACATACCCTCACATCTCCATCTGGCCTTATCTCCTCTGGAGACTGCCACCTCAGCACTCACCATCTTGAGACCATTTGCACAGATCAACATGTGCCCCACGCAGACCCTGGGATATCCCCCTCCCCCAGTACAGCCCTCACCCTGCAGCCTCTTCTCTTGCCTGAGGCCACTTTTCCCCCTTCCCCAAGCTCCTCCCCTTCCCCAAGCTCTAAAGCCATTGAAAAGCCACCCCCACCTTACGGCTGGTCTGGTAGGTAGAGACCTGCCTGTGAGCCCCCACTAAAAGTGATGTGGTGCTGCCTGCGAAGCCTGGCACTGATGACCACGAGTGCTGCCCGAAGCCAGCTAGGGAAATGAACCTCAAAGTCCTGAGCAGAGTGCAGCCCGCTGGGTACACATCATTTATGTACAATTGTGAAACACATTGACGTGCCCGAATGTTCTAGTGTGGCGGGGGGAGGGGTGGGGGGGTGGGGGGGTGGGGGTGGTTGATTCCAGCGAGCAGGGCTGAAAATGAGATGCTAAAGTGTTGAAATTAGGTTCCCAACATGCAGGGGCAGGAAACGCGGCTGCCATTGACAGGTGAAGCAGACGATTGCAAACTGGTTTTACAACGATGTGAAACTGATTTTTGTGATCTGATATTTTCCACTCATGCCCACCATGATGCCATCGCAAATGGGAGTGGATGATTTGCCCTTAGTTTCACTTTTACTTTGAGCAGTGCACACACAAAACTCTGATGTCTTCAAGCTTTATACCAATGTATAAATGTTCTCATGTGACTAGTCTTAATAAATGAACTCACAACGTGTTTACCCCCCCCATCCCTTATAAACGATTGGTGCCTTGTGTCTTAGGCAGTAAATAAGCCCAAGGTATTGTATCACTGTTAATAACATGACAGACACTCATAAGAAGTTCAGTAAATTTTCACTTTATGGACACCCAAGCTATCTCAGGGGATTGGGAAGAAATGAAAATCTGAAGGTGAGTGGAAGTGTGATAAGTCTTGAGGAGCTAGAGGACATCATCCCATTACTTTAGGATGTTTTTTAAATATTCATTCATTGGATGTGGGCTTCGCTGGTTAGTCCAGTATTTATTGCCCACCCCTAATTGCCCTTGAGAAAATGGTGAGCTCCCCTCTTGAACCGCTGCAGTCCATGTGGCGTAGGTACACCCACAGTGCTGTTAGGGAAGGAGATCTAGGATTTTGACCCAGCGACAGTGAAGGAACAGTGATATATTTCCAAGTCAGGGCGGTGATTGGCTTGGAGGGGAACTTCCAGGTGGTGGTGTTCCCATGTGTCTGCTGCCCTTGTCCTTCTAGATAGCAGCAGTCATGGGTTTGGAAGGTGCTGTCTACGAAGCCTTGATGAATTCCTGCAGTGCATCGTGTAGATAGTGCACACTGCTGCTACAGTGCATCAGTGGTGGAAGGAGTGAATCTTTGTGGATGTGGTGCCAATCAAGTGGGCTGCTTTGTCTGGGATGGTGTCAAACTTCTTGAGTGTTGTTGGAGCTGCACTCATCCAGGCAAATGGACAGTATTCCATCACACTCCTGATTTGTGTCTTTTAGAAGGTGGACAGGCTTTGGGGAATCAGGAGGTGAGTTACTCACCATAGGATTCCCAGCCTCTGATCTGCTCTTGTAGCCACAGTATTTATATAGGTAGTCCAGTTCAGTTTCTGGTCAATGGTAACACCCAGGATGTTGATAGTGGGGGATTCAGTGATGGTAATGCCATTGAACGTCAAGGGGCGATGGTTAGATTCTCTCTTGTTGGAGATGGTCATTGCCTAGCACTTGTGTGGGGCGCGAATATTACTTGCCACTTGTCAGCCCAAGACTGAATATTGTCCTGGTCTTGCTGCATTTGGACATGGACTGCTTCAGTATCTGAGGAGTCGCAAATGGTGCTGAACATTGTGTAATCATCAGCGAACATCCCCGTTTCTGACCTTATGATGGATTGATCATTGATGAAGCAGCTGAAGATGGCTGGGCCTAGGACACTACCCTGAGGAACTCCTGCAGTGATGTCCTGGAACTGAGATGATTGACTTCCAACAACCACAACCACCTTCCTTTGTGCTAAGTATGACTCTCACCAGCATTTTCCCCCTGATTCCCATTGACTCCAGCTTTGCTGGGGCTCCTTGATGCCACATTCGGTCAAATGTGGCCCTCATGTCAAGGACAGTCACTCTCACCTCACCTTGGGAGTTCAGCTGTTTTGTCCATGATTGAACCAAGGCTGTAGTGAGGTCAGGAGCTGAGTGGCCCTGGCGGAACCCAAAATGAGCATCAGTGAGCAGGTTATTGCTAAGCAAGTGCTGCTTGATAGCACTGTTGATGACTCCCTTCCATCACTTAACTGATGATCGAGAATAGACTGATGGGGCTGTAATTGTCCGGGTTGGATTTATCCTGTTTTCTGTATACAGGACATACCTGGGCAATTTTCCATATAGCCAGGTAGATGCCAGTGTTGTAGCTGTACTGGAACAGTTTGGCTAGAGGCATGGCAAGTTCTGGAGTCTTCAGTACTATTGCCGGAATATTGTCAGGGCCCATAGCCTTTGCAGTATCCAGTGCCTTCAGCTGTTTCTTGATATCACATGAAGTGAATCAAATTGCCTGAGGACTGGCATCTGTAATGCTGGGGATCAGCAGAGGAGGCCGAGATGGATCATCCACTTCTGGCTGAAGATTGTTGCAAATGCTTCAGACTTATCTTTTGCACTGTTGTGCTGGGCTCCCCCATCATTAAGGATGGGGATATTTGTGGAGCCTCCTCCTCCAGTGAGTTGTTTAATTGTCCACCACCATTCAGAACTGGATGTGGCAGTCTGCAGAGCTTGGATCTGATCTGTTGGTTATGGAATCGCTTAGCTCTGTCTATCACTTGATACTTCTGCTATTTGGCACACAGGTAATCCTGTGTTAAGCTTCATCAGGTTGACACCTCATTTTTAGGTATGCCTGGTGCTGCTCCTGACATGCCCTCCTGCACTCTTCATTGAACCAGGGTTGATCCCCTGGCTTGATGGTAATGGTAGAGTGGGGGATATGCCGGGCCATGAGGTTACAGATTGTGGTTGAATACAATTCTGCTGCTGCTGATGGCCCACAGCTCTGCATCAATGGCCAGACTTGAGTCAGTAGATCTGTTTGAAATCTATCCCATTTAACACAGTGGTAGTGCCACACAACATGATGGAGGGTATCCTCAATGCACAGGCGAGACTTCGTCTCCACAAGGAAAGTGTGGTGGTCATTCATCCCATTACTGCCATGGACAGATGCATCTGTGGCAGGCAGATTGGTGAGGATGAGGTAAAGTATATTTTACCTCTTATTGGTTCCCTCATCACCTGCTGCAGACCCAGTCTAGCAGCTATGTCCTTTAGGGCTCGGCCAGCTTGGTCAGTAGTGGTGCTACCGAGCCACTCTTGGTGATGGACATTGAAGTCCCCCACCCAGAGTACATTCTGCACCCTTGCTACCCTCAGTGCTTCTTCCAAGTGGTGTTCAACATGGAGGAGCACTGATTCATCAGCTAGGGGGGGCCGGTATGTGGTAATCAGCAGGAGGTTTCTTTGCCTATGTTTTTCCTGATGCCAATAGACTTCATGGAGTCCCGAGCCAATGTTGAGGACTCCCAGGGCATCTCCCTCCCGACTGTATACCAATGTGCTGCCACCTCTGCTGGGTCTGTCCTGCCGGTGGGACAGGGCATACCCAGGGATGGTGATGGTGGTGTCTGGAACATTATTTGTAAGATATGATTCCGTGAGGATGACTATGTCAGGCTGTTGCTTGACTAGCCTGTGAGACAGCTCTCTCAATTTCGGCACTAGCTCCCAGGTGTTAGTAAGGAGGACTTTGCAGGGTCGACAGGGCTGAGTTTGCCATTGTCATTTCTGGTGCCTAGGTCGATGCCGGTTAGTCCGTCCAGTTTCATTCCTTTTAGACTTTTTAGTGGTTTGATACAACTGAGTGGCTTGCTAGCCTATTTCAGAGGGCAGTTAAGAGTCAACCACATTGCTGTGGGTCTGAAGCCACATGTAGGCCAGACCAGTTAAGAGCAGCAGATTTCCTTACCTGAAGGACATCGGTGAACCAGATGTGTTTTTCCTGACAATCGATTCATGGCCATCATTAGACTTTCAATTCCAGCTTTTTATTAAATTCACATTCCACCAGCTGCTGTGAACCCAGATCCCCGGAGCATTACGCTGGGACGCTGGGTCTCTGGATTACTATCCAGTGACAGTACCACTAAGCCACTGCCTTCCCCTCGATTCAAGGCTACTTCAATCAGATCTCAGAGCTAGAATTCTCTAAGGCATCAGAAGCTGCTGCAAAGTCATGGCTGCCAAAGAGAGGAAACATGCTGCCCCCAAATTTAGCAATGCCTCCCTCGGGCACCTACTGGACACAGTGGAGGCCCGTCATGAAGCTGCCTACTCCTACTCTGGGCGAAGACCAGCAAGCAAGGTGAGAAATCCTGCATGGGAGGCGGCAGGAGCAGTGGTCAAAAGAGGACAGCCACCCAGTGCCAAAAAAGGATGAATGAATGTAAGTCACTCTTCTAATCAATCTAAACTCACACACTCACAAGCCAATGACACATCCACAGGGATCTCACTCACTGTCAGTTCAAGGCACATCACCATTCACTCTCTCACAAACAACTTCATCCACCCTGCGGACTGAGTCCTCATCCCGTCCATGGCACCACTCACCACCCACACATGCCATGTAGCCTCCTCATCTGGCCTGGCAGGTGTCCTACTTACACTCTGTTCATCTGTATTCATGCAGGATAAGCTGGCACACAACAAGAGGGAGATGTCACAGACTGGTGGAGGAATGCCAGACATTAAGATCCTCTCAGACTTTGAAAATGAAGTTGGACCCTTCCTGTGCTGACGATGGGGTCAGCGGTGCTCAAGCAAGTGAGGATCCAGCAGTGCAACATCCATCAGACAAATATGATGCAAGTGGGTTCCCCTGCTCCGTAGTCCCCTGCCATGCACTAATTATCTCTCCTTACTTTCGCAGGCACATCTGGGAAGCAGCCGACGGGGTCCACGACCCAAGGCCTCGGCTCAAGGCCGGAAGATACCTCGGAAGAAGAATCTAATGATATCCTAATTGAAGACCGGCCACAGCGCTCACCCAAACCCTCCATCAGCACAGAGACAAACACCTCGGTGGACCCAGTTCTAGAGTAGCCTTGGGCTCACAACCTGGTGAGCACATCACACTGTCTGATCCACAGCAGGCAGGGGCAGAGACTTCCCAGGTCCCCAGCACTCGGAGGACTGCTGGAGGCCAGAAATCTGCTGAGTCCGAGTCAGATGATGAGCCTCTGGACTCGGTCATGTCTCAGTTGCTGGAGCTGCAAAGGCAAGCTCGGGAACATCAGGAAGGGATGTCCGCTGCACTCCTCAGAATGCAAGGCATGATGGAGGAGTCCATCCACCTTCAGTCTAAGATGATAACGCTGGCATGTTAACGCACTGAGGTCAAAACTGGTAAGATGGCAGTTGCCATGGACACCATGGCCCTGGAAATCAGTCCTGCACTGCTGCGCGGGCTCAACTACATCAGTGATGCCATAGTTGGCCTCCAACAGTGTTGTACGTGAGAGGGGTGCATGGCAGCTCAATCTCACTCCAGCTACCCCTTCCCCTCAAGGAGTCAGCCAGGGTTCCTCAGGCGCCCAAAGGGAGGAGGATCAGCAAGTGCACACCCTGGAGCCATTCACTCAGGT
Source organism: Cetorhinus maximus (assembly GCF_964194155.1). Taxonomy (NCBI): domain Eukaryota; kingdom Metazoa; phylum Chordata; class Chondrichthyes; order Lamniformes; family Cetorhinidae; genus Cetorhinus; species Cetorhinus maximus. The sequence goes on from NC_135892.1 coordinate 20,442,226, forward strand.
GACTCCGGGAGTGCCCGGCTCATCCAAAGCCCCTCTTCCTGTGACCCCAGCAGCTCCATCACCACAGGCTGAGGAGGGTGCAACTGTCACGTAGCAGGACCCCAAAAGCAGGCCGAGGCCCTCCAGGTCTCGGCCCTCCAGAGGACGCCCATCAAGGTCATCACAGACAGGATGTGGCAGTCAGCAGCCTGCCTCCACCTCCACTGTGGATGTCAGGGGAGCACCAAGACGTGGCAGCAGGGTTAGGAAGGTTAAGGAGATGTAGCTGTACAGCCTGGGCAAGGGTATTAATCACTTGTACATAATGTTCATTATTGTAAATAAACTTCCCAGGATTTCTCCCTGCCTATGGCTCCTTGTTCTGAAGAGCAATATTCGTGTCACTCAGATGTGAAACCTTGGTTCCTCCACAAGATAAAGGCAGGTGTCTCAGTCCAGGGCCTCTTCCCTGTGCAGTGTGTAACCTTCAGACCAAAGTGATGGTCCAGCTTCACACACATTGGACACATTACTGATGCCTGTACCTCGATGGTGCTTGTCATTGCTGCCAGAATGTAATGGGCAGGCATCACAGAGTACAGTCATTCTCTCTGTGTGCTCTCAGCACCTTTGAGGTGGGGCTGACCCCCATCTCTTCAGCATCTGTGACCAGTGACGCTGTGCTCCTGAAGGGGTCAGGTGCTGAAGGCCGACAAAGGATCAGGTGCATTTAAGGTTTCACACCTGCATCTCTATGATATGACCCTGATCACCAAGCACAAGCGAACTGCCGTCTGCTGGACAGGAGTCAGACATTCTCAGAGGCTATTTGAAGATCTATGGAGTGTCCTCACTGCATGTCATCACCATCCTCCTGGAATTGAGCAGCTACTGGGGCCTCCGCTGCGTCTCCATGACATGAGCCTGAGCACTGAGGGTATGTGCGCTGCCATCAGCCACACAGGAGTCAAACATGCACAGATGTAAGGTAAGGGCGTCAGGACTGTCCTCACAGCAACTCGTCATCATCCTCCTCGAATCCTGCAGTTAGGAGGGGCTCCTGCACATGCCTGCCTCGTCTGGCCAGTGTGATGGCCTCATCGCCGGCTGCCTCACCTTCAAGAACCTCACCACCATCATCTCCTCCGACGTCCTCCTCATCAGAGGAGAAGTGCTCCACCATCTCCTCCTCAGCCAGGTCCTGCCCGCGTTGCAGCGCCAGGTTGTGTCGCGGGCAGCAAGCTGCGATGATACGTGACACCCCCCCGGGGACTGTATTGCAGCTTTCCACCAGAGGCACCGGAACCTCATTTTCAAAATGCCTATCGTTTGCTCCACCAAAGTCTGAGTCACGGTGTCGCGGAAAACGGAGTGAACACTCAGACCCAGGAGGTTTGTCTCGGAAGTCTTTATTGAATCATGATATCACGGAGAGCCCAGCAGCATACAACGGAGCTAGCCGGCACTCTGAGGAAGCATCAGAGTACACACATAGTTATAGTAAAAGTGTGCGTAACCGAGGTCATGCAAATTACAAAAGCTGCTTGACCCTTAGTAATTAATAACATTGAAATTTTATCTTTGGCATGCATACAATTGTTCTATCTTAGTTTATAATTACACAAAAACCTTGAGTAGTTACACAAAACCTTGAGTAGCCCATCTGGCGACTAGTCATCTGGACAGACAACAGATAGCATGACTAGGCCCTGTCTCATGTGCTGATAACAGACATCCTAACTTTGTTTCAAGGACTCTTGGTAGGTTGTTTATGATACTTGTTTTTTCTTCCTTCACAATAGCTGACAGCGCAGGTTTGCCTGTTACTGGTGCAAGGAGACTTCGTTGTAGTTTTCCACTATGGTTTAACCACTTAACCCTTTGTTATCCTGTAGATGTATTTTATTCTCCCACACACGGCATAAGCCTCTTTATACTGTTACTCTGCTGCAGCCTGAGGCCTTCACAAAGGCATCATCAGCATGTCCTCTGTGGGTAGCTCTTGTCCCCGAGAAGCCAACCCTGCAGCCTCTCTGGACCCTGGAAGATATCAGGGATTTGAGACCTGCATAAGGATGTAGGAGTCGTGGACGCTCCCTGGGAATCATGTGCAGACCTGAAGGATGTGTTTGTGGTGGTCGCAGACCAGCTGAACAAGCAGCAATTGGAAGCCCTTGCAGTTGACGTAGTTGACTATTTGTTGCCATGGAGATCCAAGTGCCACCTGAGTGCAGTTGATGGCGCCCTGCACCTATGGAAAACCAGAGATCTCTGCAAATCCCAGCACTCTTGCTTCCTGGCTTTCCTGATCCCAGGCAAAATGCACAAAGTCCTGTGCCTTTGCAAAGAAAGCATCCATGACCTCCTGGATGCCCTTATGGGTGGAGGCTTGCGAGATCCCACAGGGGTCACCTGTGGAGCCCTGGGAGGAGCCATTGGCGTAAAAATTAAGAGCCGCGGTCACTTTCACAGCCACTGGCAGTGGATTCCCTCCATGTCCCCATGGTGCCAAATCCTGCAGCAAGTGGCATATGTGACTGACCTGTTCCCTAGGCATGCGTGGTCTTTGGCGACACTGGTTCTCAGTCATCTATAGGAATGACAGGCGCCGTCTATAGACCCTGGGTCTAGCGAGGCGCCTACTAACAATGGCTCGCCGTGAATCTTCAGCTGCATGCGCAGCAGACCCTACCGGCCCTTCATCTAGAGGGAGGTGCTCCTCTCTTTGCCGAGCCAGGCACCTCCACCACTCTCTTCTTCTTCTTCTCCACTTCCTGTAAGCCATGAGGGATACCACTAAAGCACCAGGCCCCATGATCCTGATGTTCTCCTCCTGCAGGATCAAAGAGAGAGACGCGTGGGTTAGCATGGGTGTCTTAAGAACCTCTTTTGGTTAAGTCTGAAGGCCCCTTCATGCATGCAGGAGAATGCTGGGCATCACTTGGATGGCCAGTGTGTAGTGTGCTCATTGGCTGTCTGAAACCCCACCCACCTCCACCCCACTCAACTTGAACAATTGGAGGCAGCTTTGCCCATTGGACTGCATGTTGTGCTCTCAGCTCAGGCTCAGGCATTCTCCTAGCCTGCACTGCAAGGCTGCACTGTTAGCTTGAACCATGGGGAGAGTGGTCCAAACGTTAAAAAGGCATTGCAAAGGGCTGTGAGCACCTCCACCAGTGACTGTACCAAGGCCACTTTTCACAAGGGGATTGTACAACTTGCCCAGTCAGCCAATTGTTCTGCTGCCCCCTATAACGCACATTAATTTGCAGTCTGCGCCCGAGGGGTGAAAAGTTCTGGAGCATTTGGTGGCCCTTTCATGCCTTTGTGTTGCTTGAGTGGGCAGGAAAGCTTCAGAGGCCCGACTCCAAGCATATCAATGGAGCTGCAGCTGAACGGTCTCAGCTGTGGAAGAATGCTCACCTTTGACAAGCTTTTCCAAGTGCGTGGCCACTTCCCTCACACCCCACCCCACCTCCTCCCACCACCCCCACACCAGCATGTGCTTGAATATGCCCTTCAGTCTGTCGGTGCTGCCTTGCCCCCTACCCACAGCACCCCCGGCCTCACCCGCACTGGAGCCTTTGCCCCGGCACCACACTGAAAGCCAGCCGGGAAAAAGCGACTGTGCTCCCCGTGAATGCGCAGCGCCTCTTCCTTGGTATCCCCCGGGCGATGATGGCAAGTGCTGCGCAAGGTTGTGTGCACTCACCTCCAAGTTCCCCTCGAAGTTCAGGTCGCCAGGTGCACACCTTTTAAAGGCAGTTGTGAAGCCGTCGTTCTGAAGTCACACCGCCATGGGCGGTAACCTTGATGGTGGGGGAGTGATTCCGGCGAACAGGGCTTATAATGAGATGCGAACGTGTTAAAATGATGTTCCTGATGTGTGGTGGTGGGAAACACGGCCCACCATTGATAGGTGCAGTGGACGATTGCAAACTGTTTTCACGACAGCGTAAGACCGTTTCTTGGTTTTCTTGAAGTATTGGTCCCCCACCTCCGCCCCGCTGCCTGCCACGATGTCCAATGCCAATGGGGGGCGGAAAATTCCGGCCATCATTTCTTCCACACTAAAGGAGTGTCCCTCGCTCCCCTGTAACCATCAACGCATGCCAACCATGAGGCGTGCCAGTATACTTAGCTCTGACTGAGTGTCAACAAATAACGATGATGCACTCATGAATAAAGTCAATCCAATGTCATGTGAAATATTTGTCAGTGAAATGTAATTTTGAAAAACACCCATGCCACGTTTGGCGCTCTCAATGAGCTTTATGTCAACGGCAATGGAGTTGGGCAGGAAAGTTGTGGCCGTGATGGAAAGCCATCCCTGGTCCATCAGGAAGCTCCTTTCTAGCCCACCAGTAGTTGCAGCTGATGGCGGGTTTCATCAACGAGAAGCTCCCCCGCTGCGTGATTGCACGTGTCTCCCATCACGCTACGGGCGCTTTAAATTTTAATTAGAATCATGTGGGAATCAGCAAAAAAGAAGAGAGCAGAACTGGTGCACGGTTCTGGTTGCACCATCGGAAACAATGCGCTGTTGACAAAATCGTCCCTCCCAACCCCACCCGAAAGAGTCTACAAAGGGGTATAGACAGGTTTGATTACCGGGCGAAAAATTGGCAGATGGAGTATAATGTGGGAAAATGTGAGGTTGTCCGCTTTGGCAGTGAAGAATCAAAAAGCAGAATATTATTTAAACGGAGAGAGACTGAAGAATGCTGCGGTACAGAGGGATCTGGGTGCCCATGTATATGAATCACAAAGGGTTAGCACGCAGGTACAGCAAGGAATTAGGAAGACCAATGGAATGTTGGCCTTTATTGCACGGAGGATGGAGTATAAAGGCAGAGAAGTCTTGCTGGAGCTGTACAGGGCCTTGATGAGACCACACCTGGAGTGCAGTGTACAGTTTGGGTTTCTTTAAGGTGGGGTATTGGAAGTAGTTTAGAGAAGGTTCAATAGGATGATTCCTGGAATGATGAGGTTGTCTTATGAAGAAAGGTTGAGCAGGCTGGGCCTATACTCATTAGAATTTAGGAGAATGAGAGGCGACCTTATTAAAACACATGTTTATGTACTCAACAGGATAGAGTTAGTATGGGACCGGTGTGTCGGTTACTGATTGGATGTATTCAAATGCACTCAAATGTGTTATGATAAGAAAAAGTACAAAAGTAGCGAAATGTAATCAGTCAGGGAGCTGGGCCTTCATTCTTAGGAATGATTGCGGCTCCCTTGCATATGCTTAAATAAAACCGGTAAAAGGGAAGCCTGAGTCTCTGTGGTCGTTGTGGGATCGGAGAGTGTAACATCTCCTCTTCAGTTATCATATTTGATTTTGAAATGAATGTTATGTATCTGCTCCACCATCAAGACCGTTAACTTCCACCTCCATGACATTATTCAGTCTGCCCCTGCAACAACACATATGCTGCTGAAACCTTCACTTATGCCTCTGTTCCCTCTTGTCTTGACTATTCCAGTGCTCTCTAGATGAGAAACTGACTGGCACCCAATCTTCCCTTCTACATAAGCTTAAGCTCATGGAAAACATTGCTGCTTAAATCCTAACTTGGAAAAAGCCCTGTTCACCCATCACGCGTGTGCTCACTGCATATTGGTCTGACAATGCCTCAATTTTTAAGTTCTTATTTTTGTTTTCAAATTGTCTCCTCCAGCCCTACAAGCCCTCAAGATCTCCGTGCTCCTCCAATTCTGATCAATTGGGCATCCCTGATTTTAATTGCTCCACCATTGGCAGCCATGCCTTCAGCTGCCTTGGTATTAAGCTGTGGAACTCCATCCACAAACCTCTCCGTCTCCCCTCTCCTCTTTTAAAATGCTCCTTAACTCCCACTTCTGTATTCAAGCTTTTGATCAGCTGTCCTAATATCTCCTTACGAAGCATTGTGTCAAGAATTGCTCAATATACTCATGTGAAGTGCCCCGGGCTATTTCACTACCTTAAAGGCGCTATCTCAATGCATGTTGTTTTATCTATTTCACAAAGAGAGCTCTCAATATTCTATAGTTTCCCTCTCTCACTCTCTTACATTCCATTTAATCTTCTCTGCTCTAAGGAAACGATTCCAGAAAATTTCCTGTGCCAAGGCCCTGATGTCTTTCCTAAAGCGTGGTGTCCTGAATTGAACATAACACTCTAGCCAAGGCCTAACCGATAGTTTATAAAGGTTTATTGGCCCATAACTTCCAAGCTCCAGGGCGTCGTTGCTGGGGGGTACTCCAAAGATGCGTTGGGGAAGCCCCTGCCCCTCGGAAGTCCCCAGGTAAGGATTGCATAGCATTGGCTGGGAAGTTCAAATTTCTACTGGGCAATTGCCAAGCACTGGGAACCATCCACAAGCAGGATATAGATCACAACCTTCAAATGTTTCCAACTGTCTTACCAGAATTGTTACCCAGAAAAAGTTAGAAGAATTAAAACCACTCCTAACTCCTGGGTAACTATAGTATTGGCACCCCCACACCCGATCCCCCGTGGGATTCCCCCCCAGCCCCCCTGACACCCCCACTGGAACCGCCTGACCACCCCACCTCCCCCACCCCGACAACCCCCCCACTGACCAACCAACCACCCTACTCCCAATGACCACCTGACCCTACCCCCCACTGACCACCCGACCCCCCCCCGACCACCTGACCCCCAAGCACCTGACCACTCTGACCACTCCAGCCTCAACCCTCCACTGACCAACCGCCACTGACCACCCCCTCACTGATCATCCAACCACCCAACCCACCCCACTGACCACCCCCCCACTGACCACACCCCCACTGACCACCTGACCTCCAACTGACCATCCAAACTCACCAACCACCCAACCCCACCCACTAACCACCTACCCCCCACCCCCCTACTGACCATACGATCCCTCAAAACTCCTGACACCCCAGCACAACCCTACCCCCACTGACCAGCCCCCACTGATCACACCGTCGCTGACCTCTCCTCCACTGATCACACCCCCATTGGCCACCCGATCCGCAAACCCACTGACCACTCGACACCCCCGACCACCTGACACCCCTCCACTGACCGACCAATCCCCAAAACATCCAATCCGCAAACCACCCCACCCCCACCCCCCACACTGACCACCCGATCCTCCAAAACCCCAACCTCCCCTGACCGCCCCACCCCACCACTGACCACTCCCCCACTGTTCACCGCCCCCATGATCACTCAACCCCTACCTCCCCACTGGCCACCACCCCCACTGACCACCCCCCATTGACCACTTGTTCCCCTCTCTGACCACCTGACCCACCCGACCACCCAACCTCCCACCACTGACCACTCGACCCCCACCTCCTGACTGACCACCTGACACCCCCTCCCGACTGACCAACCCTCCCTACCGCCTCCCAGTCCTACCCACTTACCATACAAACTTACCTTCTCCCTGGCTTCTGAAAGTGGCCGGACCTTTAAACTTAGCTGCTTTACGGCAGCTAGTGCTGTAAATAGGGGGGCGTAGCTTCCTTACCTCCGACCCTCCTGCGCATGACATGAGACTTCAGGAATGCACTGAGTTGGGAGGGCGAGAAAGGAGTGGAGTGGCAATCCAACTCTGATTGCCACACCACAGAAGGTCAGGCCCATTATAAGAGGAAACTCATAACCTAAATCCATATATTGTTCAAACTAGACTTGAGTATAAGTTTGCGTCATTAGCCTCCTGATCATCAGATATTTGCAGAGCTGTTTTCTATTTCTGACACTGGCCAATTAGTGTTACTTTTGTTGGCCAAACAAAACAGGCAGACATCTTGGAGGCCCCCTTTGGACAATGTGAACTCGACTCTATAGTAAGTCATGGTCACAGTGGGAAATTTAGATATTTCGAACCTTTGGGAATGGTTGCTGTGAGAAACCAAATGTTGCTTGAGGTTTTAATTTTAAATCTGATTGACTCTGAGTCGTTATATTTACTTGGCGTTAAGGAACATTTATCAATACCAATTCGACAAAATTATAAGGGGCAAAGGATTCCCCTATGCGGGTTACAGACCTCTTTTTAAAACCTAAATGGTTCTTTTAAAAGGGTCTAACCGGTGATTTATAAAAGATAAGCAAAACTTCCCTGCTTTTGTACACTGTGCCTTTATTTGTAAAGCCAATTCTCCCGTATATAGAATGCAAGATGATGTGTATTAACCCAATGCAAACATTTTATCAACATATGCTGACCAGTGCTGGAACCAATCTATCAGCTTTCACCTGATTACAAAAGTAGAAACAAGCTCTTGTACTTTAATTTTCGCCACTTTAAATATTGACACACACAATTACGATGAAAGCTTATAACAATTCAAAGACGTTCCATTTGAAATGGTTTTCTGTTCCATCAGGAATTACAGGATCCCCTCTTTGAAGTTCAGCAGCTTCTGAAGTCACAGCTTAGTCACTAACAAGGTTTATGAAGCAGTCAACTTTATTCTGATGTCTGCAGAAGTGACTTAAAAACAAATTTGGCTGATTCAACTGCTTGGATTTAGGCATCTTTAATACAAATCGCTATGCGTACACACACACTTGCACGAGGCATGAATTTGGAGGCCTTCAGGCATCGTGTTTAAGTTTTAATTTGCATCAAACTTCATCTTCCTCCCTACCAGCTCACCTCGGTTCTGTTGCAACCTTGCATTAGCTTGTTGAAGACACCCTTTCTTGCAGCCCGTATCTGAACTCGTGTGCAGTCCTGTTTACCCATCGTCCCTGTACTTGCTGACTTACATTGGCTTCTGCCCTGCCATTGGCCTTGATTTTAAAAATTCTCGTCCTTCTTTTCCAATCTCTTTTTTGGCTTGGCTCCTCTCTATCTTGGTGACCTTCTCCGGCCTTAGAACTCTGAGATCTCTGTGCTCTTCCAATTCTGGTCTCTCGCACATTCCAGATTTCCTTTCTCCACCATGGGCAACTGTGTCTGCATGCCTAATCTCTGAGGTTTCCTTCCCAGAGCCCTGCTTCTCTATTGTGCTTTTATCCTTGAAGATGCTCCTTAAAGCTTTTTGACCAAGCCCTTGGTAACCTCCCCTGATATATTGTTATGCAATTTGGTGTCAAATTTTGTTTGATAATGTTCTTGGGTTTACTACGTTAAAGGCAATATTTAAATGCAAGCTGCGGTTTTTAAAGGCTCATTGAAGGCCAATGTCAAGAAACTTGTTCAGAAATGCACTTGGTACATATTGAAATAAAGAGTGAGTACTGAGCTGCGTAGCATACAGGACTTCCAGACCTTCTCTGGGTATATTTCAAAGGCCTCCTCAAGCAGTTTGTATAGTAGAGATTCCCCTCATGGGCTGAAAGATGTAAAGCACTTACACTCCAAATGCCTGGTCAGTAAGGACCTGACTAACACTCCTGTATTGCATACCTCTGGAGTATCGCCAAAAAATCTATCTTTGGCCCCGTCCTCTACAGGCTGCCCTGAGTGACATTAGTGGAGACAACACGCACACAACATGACCTCTCCATCACATTCTCTGACCTTTCCATTTCCTCTGTGTTGTCAGGTTGTTATTCAACATCCAGCCTTGGTTGAGCCACAATTTCCTTGAACTGAACATTGGAATGAGTGAAGCCAACAACTTTGGCCACAGCACTAACTCCACTGTCTCAGGCTGACCCATACTGTTTGCAACCTTGGTGTCCTCTTCCCCTGAGCAAAGCTTCTGGGCTTATATTCTCTCCATCAGTTAAAGCGTTGGCTTCCACTTCTTTAACATCTGCGTCTATCTCCATCTTGATCAGCTGAAACTATTACCCATGTCTTTGTCAGCTTCACACTCTGCTATCCTAATGCTCTCCTGGTTGGCCTTTGAACCTCCATGAACTTCAGCTCATTTAGAACTCTACTGTTCACACCATCACCTATCACTCCTGTTCTCACTCACTTACATTAACTCCTATTAGCATAATGCCTCAAATTTAAATTTCTCGTCTCATGCTTAAATCCCTCAAGGTCTCACTCTTCCTTTATATGGGAATCTCCAGCCCTAATTGTCCCCAAACTTTGTTGCTAACTTTGGTTACATATTCATCCACTTCCTTCATTGACTATTGGCAGCCATGCCTTCAGCTAGCTAGGTCCCTCTGCTCTCGATTTCCCTACCCAAATCTTTCTCCTCCTTTAAGACCCTCCTTAAAACCTACCAATTTGACAAAGCCTTTGATTACTCCTCCCCTAATATCCTCTACCTTTTGACTTGCCATCGATTTTTACTTTGATTACATCGCTGAAGCAATTTAATGTCCTTTACTTTAAAGCTTGCTTATATAACCGCAAGGGGCCAGTTAGCTCGGTTGACTAGATGGCTAGTGTGTGCTTCAGGAAAAAGGCCAACAGCACTGGTTCAATTCCTGCTCTGCCAGAGGTTAGACGTGGGACCTGTCTTCTTGCCTGGTGTGGAGTCACACTCCTCAAGCTATATAGTCAATTGTCTCTCTCTGATAAAAGTAATGCACTATGGCTAATTACCTACCTGAAAGGGCTGCTCCTCAATTTTTGGTTGCACTTCAGCCCCATGCTCCTGACCTTTGGTCACCCAGTGCGGAGGAGGGGGTGCGCGGAGAGGGAGGAGGACCTTCTTGTGAGCCTGCTCCTGGGCCTGGCCAAGGCGGCCATCAACAAGTCCAGGCACTGGGTGGTCGAGGGGGTCATCCGGCCAGACTGTCTGCCCCTCTACCACGGCTATGTTTGTGGCTGGTTGGCCCTGGAGAGGGAGCACGCGGTGTTCACCGGGACGCTAGAGGCCTTCTGCAACCGGTATGCACCGCGGGGGCTGGGGTGCATCATCATCCCCGGTAATGATATTTTGGTTTAGTTAGTTAAGTTTCCTTTGATGTTTTGTTTCAGTTACAGTGCCCCATCAGGGGCTGTTTACCTTCCCCTTTTTTTCATTAGTTAGATTTGTTAATCACTTGTTTTATTCAAAAGAGTCTATAAGTACAAGACGTTATAAAGTGAGATTTGTATGTTTCAAAGGGTGAGTGCTTTGCATCATACACATGTATGAACCTTGAAATAATAACACACAGATCCTTTCCTAATCCCTGTGTCTTGACACTTTCTTTGCCTTCAAAAACTGACTGAGAATACCCTTAACAAAAACAAAAATACCTGGAAAAACTCAGCAGGTCTGGCAGCATCTGCGGAGAGGAACACAGTTAACGTTTCGAATCCGAATGACCCTTCAACAGAACTAAGTAAAAATAGAAGAGAGGTGAAATATAAACTGGTTTAAGGGAGGGGTGGGACAAGAAGACCTGGATAGAGGGCCAGTGATAGGTGGACATAACCAAAAGATGTCACAGACAAAAGGACAAAGAGGTGTTGAAGGTGGTGATATTATCTAAAGAAATGTGCTAATTAAGGGTAGAAAGCAGGACGAGCAAGGTACAGATAGCCCTAGTAGGGGTGGGGTGGGGGGAAGGGATCGAAATAGGCTAAAAGGTAGAGATAAAACGATGGATGGAAATACATTTAAAAATAATGGAAATAGGTGGGAAAAGAAAATCTATATAAATTATTGGAAAAAACAAAAAGGAGGGGGAAAATCGGAAAGGGGGTGGGGATGGAGGAGAGAGTTCATGATCTAAAGTTGTTGAACTCAATATTCAGTTCAGAAGGCTGTAAAGTGCCTAGTCAGAAGATGAGGTGCTGTTCCTCCAGTTTGCGTTGAGCTTCACTGGAACAATGCAGCAAGCCAAGGAAGGACATGTCCTTGAGAATATTGAGAATATCCTTTGCCTTGACCCTGCATTTTCCCTCTCTCCTACTTTCTGTTGCACCACTTTTTCCTCCCCTTTATCACCCACCTCCTTTTCAACTTTGAGAAAAAGAGCTCCCCAATGTTCCTCTTTATATGAGAAATGCAAGTTGCTGCTCAGTCAACAGCAGATTTCCTGGCAAGATTCAGTAACATTATTCCATCCATGATACAATCCAGCTGTGATTTAAATTGAATGCATTTTCAATGACATGTTCACAGCGCCACAAACACCTGGGAAGTAACACATGGTACCGTGATTGTTGGCTCACCTTCTTCCTCCTTCATAAAGGGTGAGGCTGAGAGAGGAATGTTCTAAAGCATGAGGGCAAGAATGAAGTAGTATAAAGGGTGGGGCTAAGAACGGAACTGTGTAAAAAACCAGGCCAGGAGCGAAGTACTTCAAAGGGCTCACAGCTGGCAGCACATGGGGATAAATGTACGGTAAACAATTAATTTAATCCACCCCTAACATAAACTAGAGCAACCAAGTTGTGTAAAAAACAAACATAAGCCAATTTGATTAAATATATAATTTTTAACATATCTTATACATTGCAATTATACGATAAATTATGCAATATACAATCACTTTTTAATTAACAAGATCTAGAGGGGTAAAGATAAAATTGGATAAAGAGGAATAATAGCATTAAAGGATTTCAAGCTTTCATTAAATTCAAATCTGATATCTAGATAAGAAGAGTTAAGCAAAACATTTAGATTCATCTACCTATGACTGAATCTAGATCAAGCTAAAGCAAAGTAAGTTAAGCTGAATCAAAGAGGTTGGAGATAAGGGGACAAGGTAAAAACAACACACCTGGAGTGACTTCAGCACAAGGCTAAGAGCTTATTAGTAAGCAGCAGGCAAATGTATTTTTTTCAGTCTTGAGTTTATTTCTGTTAAGTTAGTTAATAGTCTAATACATAGGGGCATGGCAGGGCAGCTCAGTCCCATGAAATGCACGTTCTTGCTCCTGCTTAACCATATGTGCAGGAATAGTCATCAGCTGGAGAAGCTAAAGCTCTGGGTTTCAGAGCTTGAGCAGCAGCTGGAGTCACTGAGGTGCACCCAGAGTCTGAGAGCGACGTGGATAGCACGTTCCTGGGGTCGATCATCCCACAGCTTGAGGATATGTAAGCAGAAAGGGAATGGGTGACCACAACACAAACAGGGAGGGCCAGGCAGGTAGTGCAGGAGTGCTAGAGGGAATCTCACCCTCAGATCAGAATATTGGCAAGGGTAAGAGTTCCTTTGGAGAGTGCAGCCAGGGCCAATTCTATGGCACCACAAGTGGCTCAGCTGTACAGGGGTGGGGGGGAAGGAGGAAGATCGGAAAGCAATTGAGATAGATTTGAACAGTTAAGGGAACACACTGGTATTCCTGCAGCCACGGCTGTGAATCCAGGATGGTATGTTGCCTCCCTGGTGCCAGAGTCTAGGATGTCACTGAGGGGCTGCAGAACATTCTGGGGGGGAGCTGAGGTTAGGGTGGGTGGTGGGTGGTGGGTGGTGTGAGGGAGGAACAGCCAGTCGTCATGGTCCATATTGATACCAACAAGATTGGCAGAAAGAGAAATGAAGTCTTACAGGCATATGTTAGGGAGTTGGCAAAGAGGTTAATAAACAGGACCTCAAAGGTAATAATCTCCGGATTATTCCAGGTGCCATGCGCAAGTTACTATAGAAATAGGAGGATCGCGCAGGTGAATATGTGGCTGCAGAGATGGTGCACTAGAGAGGGCTTTAGATTCTTAGGATTGGGACCAGTTCTGAGGGATATGAGACCTGTACAGGTTGGACCAGTTGCACTTCAACATTGTCAAGACCAATGAAATTACAGGGCAATTTTTAGTGGTGTTGGAAAGGATTTAAACAAATTTGGCAGGGAGATAGGCACCAGGATATAGCATTAGAAAGGAGAGGCAAGGTATGCAAAGAAATGAGAGAAACAAGTAGTACTTGAGTGAGAAATAGTAAGGTATTAGGTGGTATCAGTCTAAGAGTCAGTACAATAACGTCTAAATCAGGTTTACCATGCATGTATGTAAATGTATGAAGTGTAGTCAATCAAGTTAGTGAGTTACAGGTGGAAATATGATATTGCGGCGATAACAGAGATCTGACTTAAAAAGGGGGAGGACTGGGTACTGAACACTCCTGGATACAAGGTGTTCAGGAAAGATAGGAAAGGAAAGAAAGGAGGAGAGGTGGCAGTATTGATTAAAGAAAATACTACAATGCTGGGGAGAGAGGGTGTCCTGGAGGAGTCAGGGCAGAATCCATTTGGTTCAAGTTAAGAAACAATAGAGGTGCTATCACACTACTGGGTAACAACTAGTGGATAAGATACAGAGGAGCAAATTTACAGGGAAATTACAGAGAGCTGCAAGAGAGTAGTGATACTGGGGGTTTCACTTATACTAATGGAGACTAGAATAATAGTGCAAAGAACAACATTTTACCTGCTGGCTGTGATGGCGGATTTTCACGCCATATCGTCCCAAACCCACCACATTATTTATGCACCCTCGGGAAACATACCATTTCCATTGTAGGTGGGCTCTCATTCGCCCATCCGCTATCACCTCGCCGCTGCATCACACTGGGCGCTGAGCACACACATCTCAGTGCTTCCAGCCCATGACTGCTGCAGGGATGATGTCCACTAAAGGCAAAAAGACTGAAGCCCCCAGGTTTAATGATGCGTCCCTGGAGCGCCTTTCCGATGCCGTGGAAGCCCACCGCGATGTCCTTCACCCCCCGCTCTGGACACAGGATGGGCAGCAGCATGACCAACCAGGCTAGGGAGGCTGAGGCAATAGTGGTCAGCACAAATGCTCTTCAAAAGAGGACAGTCACCCAATGCCAAAAGAGGGTGAATGATCAATTCCGTTCTGCCAGGGTAAGTCACTTCTCTCATTACTCTTAACTCACACACAAACCCATCACACATCCACAGTGCCCTCACTCACTGCCAGTTCAAGGAACATCACCATTCACTCTCTCACAGTCACCATCATTGTCCTCATCCCGTCCATGGGACCACTCACCACCCACACACGCCAGGCACACTTATCATCTGGCCTGGCAGGCGTCCTACTTATACTTTTTCCATCTCTATTCATGCAGGGCAAGCTGGCACACAATAACAGGGAGAGGTCGCAGACCAGTGGAGGAATGCCTGAAATCAAGGTCTTCACACACATTGAAAACAGAGCCATCCAGCTGGCCAGCAAGGATCTGGACCAGTCTTGTGCTGATGGTGAGGTCGGCGGTGCTCTACCAAGCAAAGATCCAGCAGCACTACAGACAACCATCCTGTAAGCGATGTGTCCTGTTTCACAGGCCACTGCCAGGCACTAATCAAACCCCCTTGCTTCTGCAGGCACATCTGGGAAACAGTCGAGAGAGTCCATGACCCCGGGCCTCCAATCAAGCCCCGAAGAAACCTCTGAAGAGGAATCTGGAGGCAACATCCTTGAAGTCCCATCACGGTGCTCACCCACACCCTCCACCTGCGCAGAGACACACACCTTGGTGGGACCTAGCTTTAGAATAGCCTCGGGATCACAATCTGGTGAGCACATCGCACTGTCTGATCCACAGCAGGCGGCAGCAAGGACTTCCCAGGTGTCTGGTACTTGGAGGACTGCTCAAGGCCAGAAATTTGAGGAGTCCGAGTCAGATGACGAGCCTCTAGACTCGGTCATGTCACAGTTGCTGGAGCTGCAAAGACAAGACATCAGGAAGGGATGTTCGCTGCACTCCTCAAATTGCGAGGCACGATGGAGGAGCACGTCCGCCTTCATTCTGAGGTGATAGCGCTGGCATGCCAATGCATCAAGGTCAACACTCTTAGGATGGTGGAGTCCATGGAGACCTTGGTCCAGGATGTCGCTCCTGCACTGCTGAGTGAGTTCAACTCCATCACTGATGCCATAGTTGGCCTCCAACAGTGTGTATGTGAGAAGGGTGCTGGGCAGCTCGATCTCACTCCAGCTATCCCTTCTCCCCAAGGATTCAGCCTGGGGCCCTCGGGCATGCATAGGGAGGAGGATCAGCAGGTGCACACCCCAGGGTTATCCATCCAGGTGACCCCAATACACCTCAAGCTTGAAGTCTGTTAGGTGACCCTGGCGAGCGCTGCACATCGTAGCTTGTACTCACCTCCAACTTCCCCTCAAAGTGCAGCCCGCCAAATGCATGCCTTTTATATGCTGTTGTGAATGCTTTCCTGCCGACATGGATGGATGATCCAGCGTGCGGGGTGTGGGCGGAGGGGCAACAATTCCAGCGGGCTAGCCTAATAACGATATGTATTACAATGAGGTTCCCAACGTCCGATGGTGAGAAATGCAGCCCGCCGGCAGCAGCCTGAGCGGACGATCGCAAACTGGTTTCACGCCATCGTGAAACCAATTGCGTCATATTGTCCACTCATGCCACCGAACACATCCCATGCCAGCGAGCATGGAAAATCCCAGCCAGGGTCCAACATTAGATGTTTTTCCGAGATTGGACAACATTTGCTAAATAATCCTCGGTGTCTTAAGAGTTACGCTGACAACCAAGTTAAGATTGTTAGCCAGGCTCACAGTGTGGTGCACCTGCATGTACTGGAAGCTACATATTTTAATACACAGGGCCCTGTTCTTTGCAGACAGGAAGAACATGTACACACATTGCGCCTGTTTCCGCTAAACAAAATAAGTGACAATCATTCGCTGACTCATTCCTCAGGGCAATGCCTTCACCAATCAGGGTCAAGCTGCCTGGTTTAAATTTCAAACAATACTTGGCAGGTAGCTGTCAGTCACCAGCACTGGTGCATTCTCCATGGTAACACCACTTACCAATCCATCAGCACTCTCTTTACATACAGTATAAATTGTTGTTTTCCCCTTATATTGGTATTCATGTGAAATGTCCTGATGAGTGCATGACAAAAAGCTTAGATATGTCTCTTTTTTCAGCAATACTCTGATTCTTTGAGTTTATGATTAATTGTTTCTAGTGCGTTCCATGCTGTTACAGCCTTGCATTCAGAGCAATTTCCTGGCAAGATTCAATGTTAAAGGTAGTGCTCTTTCAAAGCATGTGTGAAAACTCTCACTGGCTTTATTATAGCTACTGCAAAATGTATTGCATTTACATCAATTATTCACTGGAACATTTCTTACTATCATGGCAATGCAATTTCTGTTCACTGTTGGAGATTTTCTGACAAAGCAGTAATGAACTCAAAAAGCTGTGAGTGCAAAGTACATCTCACACAAAGCTCTATTTTTGGAAGGTGGAAAACTCACCATTGAAATGCACCTTGATGTACTAGATATTAAGCTATTATTTATTCAGCTCAAAATTAATTTAACAATAAAACTATTCAACTTGCCAATCTCCCAAGGCGCTTTTTAAGAACAGGAATGAGACACCCAAATAGCCTTATAGATATTAATGGCCTTACATATATTAATGACCAAGACCTTGTTGTATAACGCACAACTTTGAAATTTGCGGACCACACGAAACATAGAAGTATTGTGAATGTGAGGAGGATAGTGTTGAACTTCAAAAGGGCATGGACAAGTTGGTGGAATGGGCGGACAAGTGGCAGATGAAATTTAATGTAGAGAAGCGTGAAGTGATTCATTTTGGTAGGAAGGACACAGAGAGAGAATATGAACCAAAAGGTACAATTCTAAATGGGGGTGCAGGAGCGGAGGGACCTGGGTGTATATGTGCATAAATCGTTGAAGGTGGCAGGACAGGTTGAGAGAGCAGTTAATAAAGCACACAGCATCCTGAGATTTCTAAATAGGGGCAGAGAGTGGAAAAGCAAAGAACTATTGCTGAAAAGGGAGACGTGTTGCTGAGCTTTTTTGTCTTGCATTCATCAGGACAAATGCAAGAATGCCAAATTTCAAACAATCAAAGCAATTTCTACTACAGGAGAAAAGGAGTGCTGACTGGTTGGCAAGTCAACTCTGACTGGCTGTGGCAATGCCTTGGCCAATCAGAGTTGACTTGCCAATCAGCACCTTCTGATGAGTCCTGATGAGTGCAAGACAAAAAGCTTCAGCAACATGTCTCTCTTTTCAGCAATATTCAAGTTCTGTACTACCAATTAACTGTTTGCATACAAAAGCAAGCAAGTTATGTTAAATTTGTGGAAAAAAACACTAGTTCAGCCTGAACTGGAGTATTGCGTCCAGTTCTGGGCACCACGCTTTCAGAAGGACACGCAGAATAGAGCCACAAGAACGGTTCCATGAATGAGGGACTTCACTTACATAGATAGATTGGAGTAATGTGAAGAAGAGATGGTTGAGAGGAGGTTTGATAGAGGCATTCAAAATCATGAGGGGTCTGGACAGAGTAGATAGGGAGAAACTGTTTCCAGTGGCGTAAAGATTGAGAACCAGAGCGCACAGATTTAGGTTAATTGGCATAAGAAGCAATGGCAACACGAGGAAAAATGTTCTAACACAGTGAGTGACTAAGATCTGGAATGCACAGCCTAAGAGTGTGGTGGAAGCAGATTCAATCAAAATTCAAACGGGAACTGGATCAACATCGGAAGTGAAAAATGCACAGGGCTACGGGGAAAAGACAGCGGAGTGACACGAGATGAATTGCTCCTGCAGAGTGCCAGCACTGGCATGATGGGCCGAATGGCCTCCTTCTGTGCTGTAACCAATGTATAATTCTACAATTCTATGTTAGTACATCTCCCGTCATAATTCTCAGGAAATAATGGTGACTGTCCTTTCCTGTGACTGTACATGTGCTCGCATTATATTAATTTCCCGCCTCATTGTTTGCCCATCTGTCCTGAACACATTTCTCCCTCCTTCCTGTGCCTATGCCAGTGAGATACCTTTGCTTACTTGCGGTTTTAAAGGTATGTTTTCATGTTTCGTTTAATTTTGTTTTGATAGACTGCGTGTCCTGTGTGGAGGTGGTTCTTAGATCTGATGCACATAGCTTGGAAGGTCTGTCTGCTTTAACTATGTGTACCTCTGTATTTACAGTTTTCATACTTGTACTTTTTATCCCCCCCTGCTCTTGATACTTTTGGTTGCTGTGGCTCTCCACCAGAGGCCGGGATTTTTCGGCCCCGTTGCGGGTGGGACCCGCCGTAGGTGAGGCGGGGGCGCCCCCAGCCAGAAGCCCACTGACTTGCGGCGGGACCGGAAGATCCCGGCGGCGGGCGGGTGTGGAAAATCCCACCCAGGATATCATCAATTCAAATCCCACTTCAAAGACTTGAGCACAAAATCTAGGCTGACACTCCAGCACTGAGGGAGTGCTGCACTGTCAGAGGCTTGGATGAGGCGTTAAGCTTGGCAAGATGTTAAGAAGTTCTGTCTGCCCTCTCAGGCAGACCTAAAAGATCCATTGGTTCTATTTTACAGAAGAGCAGGGCAGTTTTGCCTGGTGGACTGGGCAATATTTACCTTTCAACCAAAATCATTAAAAGCAGATTCCCTGGCGGTTTTGTCTCATTGCAGCCTGTGGGATCTTGCTGTGCATAAATTGGCTGCTGCACTCCCAACATTACAACGATGACTATAATTCATAAAGCAGTTAATTGGCTGTAAAGCTGTTTGAGACGTTGAGATTGTGAAAGGTGCATTATAAATGCAAGTCTTTTTTTTACCTCATGGGTAAACTATTGAGGAGGCTTAAACTTGGCGTGACACCTAGATAGATTTATTAGCTTGCCCAGCATAACAAAGAATCCTTCTTCAGATAGGAGTTCTGTTTAGCCTTAATGCATTGTATTTATCTAACACTTTTGAAAAGATTCAGGTGTGCAAATACCTAGCCCTAGTAGCAGATATTAAGAGGGAGTGACCAAATGCTTGGTCAAAGGGATGGGTTACACGGAGGCTCTTAAAAGAAGGCGATGGAGGGGCTTAAGGAGAAAATTGCAGAGGGAGAGGTCTACACCCCTGACGGCACAGCTGCATACGGTGGTCCACACAGAGAGGAGGGGGAGAAGAATTGTTGAGGTGGAGGAGGTCACTGAAGTAGGGAGTGGAGAGACTCGGAAGAAATTTAAACATGAAGATGAGAATTTGAAATGAGACACGGGGGATGGGGCAACGACGTACGTTCAAATTTTCAGGCGATGATATTTGGGCCATCTCGCCACTCCCTTGTTGTTGATCCTTCTCCTGAGCCACATTTTAAGCTGGTCACATACATCTGACAATGGAAAATGGTGATAGATTGTGTTCGTGTAGATGGTTTGCTTCAACTAAATAGGTTAGGGAGAACCAGGGGTTATATCGTCAAGTTATGTTAAGAACTGGGTTATATGTCAGAAGGTGGTTCTTTTCCCATTAACTGGTGGACCAGTGGAACAAGCTGCCAACTTGTGTGGTGAACGTTGATTCATTCACTTTTAAATAGCTTGGCCTGCTCCTGGATGGAGTAGAGCTCCCCTGTTACAAAAGATAAGTGTGGCATAGAATTATCAGTGTCCGAGTGATCTGGTGGACTAGTTTTGATCACATATAGGTGTTATATAGAATCGTAAAGTATTAGAGCACAGAGGAAGCTTTCCAATGCATTGGGCTGTGACAGCTCTCTCTGAAAGAACATCCAGCTACTCCTACTCTCTTGTTTTTACCACATAGCCTTGTAAGCTCTTCCCTTTTCACCAATTTATCCAATTCTCTTATTGAAAGTTTTTAAAACATCTTCCATCACCCATTCAGGCAGTGCATTCCAGATCAGAACATCTAGATAAGTCAACACACTTCTCTTCATCTCCTCCCAGCTTTTTTGCCATTCACCACAAAACCTGTGTCCTCTGGTTACAGAGATATTTTCCCCCCTAAATTGGTCTGGATATTTATCTGTTCTTTTTTGTCTCTCCCAAGAGATAAATGGCTTTCAGGTGGGATGGTGAGTTTATATGTTATGATGCACAAGATATCCCGCAGGAGGATGTGCATAAAAGTTAAGTGAAATTGCCAAATTTTGTAAATGCTGTTGGTGCCAGTGTTGTTGTTGTTCCTAACCCCAGATCTGGCTCCAGGAATTGACACAGTAGCCAGAAATTTTCTCTCAGTGGCTGGGTGAGAGATCTGCATAATGGTCTTGCTAGAGCTGCAATGCTAACCCAGCTACCTGGGTTGAGGCTTCTCAGTCATGCCTGGCAGAGTCCTGACAGGATACTCACTCCCAAGAGAGAGCCCTTCATAGCCTGGCTTGGTAGGACCACTGGGTGGTTGAAGGGGGACTGAAAAGTTTTGAAGCCTTGCACAGCATCTGCTTTGATGAGCAGGCCTCGGGGCTGTTCTTACTTCTTCTTGGGGTCGACCACCACCTTCCATAAGGCGCTCCTGGGAAGGGGAGAATGAAGGGTAAATCCACTGGGGATGCGGGCCCTGCTGCCATTTACATATAGGACATGTGGAAGGAGCAGCCAGCAGCAAGCCTAGCAAAGCTGGGGTGGAAGTGGAGCGGAGAATGAGAACATGCAACAATAGTAGGCCACACGGGCTGAATTTTCCCATCATTTCCTGCTGCTCTCCTGCCCGATTTAAGGCCAGATCACAGGAGAGTCCAGGCCTATTTTTGAGATAGCCCCAGTGAGGTACAGCCTATAATATGTATAGTCTGTAATGATATTCCAGCGAGGTCAAGAAAGCTCTGTCATGTGTGGAAAGCATGCTGACAGGGGTGGTCATTGGTCCTCCAGTTCCAATGGATCTCTTCCTTTGACCTTAGACCTTCTTGGACCTTCACTTCCACAGCTGCTCCAACATACTGAGGCTTGTTGTTTTGCCTGTGTTGAGCACTGGTGTGTTTGTTTATATGTTTCCTGCTGTGCCATTGGATCTCCACTGGCTCTTGCTACAGCTCAAGTAGCATCTGTTACCAGGTCCCAATAACCATGCAACTGCAGTCAAGCGCTGAAAAAGTTTTGCACAGATCCAATTAATTTCTGCCTAAGTTATTAACAGACCAGTGAAATAGCAAATGGTTGATGTAGGTGCCTCAATTGCAGTTTGCTTACAAGTAATGGGCACTCACAGTGGAGCTGCCTAGAATTCAAAGTAGGATAATGACTCAAGCCATTTACCACATTCATGAGGGCTACTCCTAGATTCCAACATGTTAAGCATTTAACTTCCCACCCAATTAAAGTTAGTTGCTAAGGCAAATTTTATTCGCCAATTGAACACAATATTAGCTGTACATTACCTAAGATCACTTTGTTGAAGGTCCATTAATAGATTCCTAATTATTATTTCTCCTTGGTTAACAAACATTGAACATTCAAAGATATATGCAAGGTAGATCTGAAGGCATTCAATAATTGTACATCTGGTTCTCCAACAACCTGTATCCAGCTGTATGTCATCCAGGATATTTCTTTTACAAATCAGCCTTTAAAATCACTACAGCAGACATTTCCTCATCCTCTGTATTTTGATGTCCACCTAACGACATCACATCTTATTTTCTAGAACCATGCATGGAAAAGAGACAAGGTCATTATTATGGACCAATTAAGTTGTTTTTGCAATTTTGAATAAGAAGTATTGCATTCAAAAATGGTATAAAAAGTTTCACAATGCTAAAAGATTTATATCATTTGAATCATGTATTTGTGACTTTCATTAAAACAGCCCATCAGGTTTTAATGTGAAATATTAATTGACAGATAATTAATTTGAACATTACATTAGATGTTCTCTCAGGTTCTGCATCACGTGTAAATGAACGGCCAAATGAACTTGACAGTGCCTTACTTCCCAATATCATAGGAACATAGGAATAAAAGTAGGCCATTCTGCCCCTTGAGCCTGTTCTGCAATTCAATTAGATCATGGCTGATTTTCATCTTAACTGTATCTGCACACTTCGGTTCCATAACCTTAATAACTTTGCTAAACAAAAATGTAAAATTGCAGCTGCCTTCAGACTGTTGTAATTTTCCTAAGTGGGATGTCCAAAATATGACTGGTGGGCTTTAGACATTTGAGGAAAAGATCTAAAGCTGCCGGAGTTATTTGGAGAGGTAGGTACCCTTTTGGAAAGGTCCAGGTACCCCTTTGGGAGAGGTAAGGTGACCTTTAGAAGAGATCAGGTGCCCTTTGGATTGTTAGGAGTTGGCATGAATGTGCATGAAACGTGGATAAGCTCAGTGGAACTGGCAAGCTGTCAAATCATTTAGATCCCAAGCCCCTTAAAGCTTTGAAAAAAAACCAGCCTGCTGTCAGTGCTTGTAATTTCACCTCCCCTCAAACCCCTCCCCCCAACTCCCCCTCCAACCCTCCTCCAACCACTTCTACAACCCACTTCCAACCTTCCCCCATCCCCCCCTCCGATCTCCCCCCTAAGCTCCCCAACTCCCTACACACCTTCCCCCTCCCTCCCCACCACAACCAGCACCCCACACAGTATCCAACTGACACTAAAATTACAGGGTTTTGACTTCCCATTTTTCAAACAGGGAAACTCTCAGTTTCACCTTTGGGCATCTTCGTGGTTTCCTGGCAGGCTTTTCAAAAAAAAAATAGGAATTACAAAGCTACCTGAAGGTCAGAAGCAACTGCAGTGACTCATGAAACTGACCTGACACTGGCAGACCGACTTAAAAGACATCAGACCTCTCAGTCTGACGGATACGTTTATTTTTTAAGCCGGTCTCTCAGGTCTGCAGCTCTGGATGCTCAACATAGGTGACAAAAAATTTCTTGAAACTCAGAGCCCGCCTGCCACCCACCAACCCCCCCTCCCCGCCACCTCTCCTCTGATCCAAGGCCCCGGTGCTTGGCACTGTCTGCACCTCCTCTCCCTGGCCCTACTCAGGTGACATCAGGGAAAATTAGAAAACGTCAAAGCAATACCTGAGAGTGCAAAAGCATTTGCAACAAATTATAAGAATTAATAGCAGAGGTAGAGATTAACAGGTTTGATCTAATAAGTTGGTTGCAAAGTGACGAAGATTAGGAACTAAATATTTCAGGATACTTAGCTTATAAAAGGAATAGGGAAAATGTGATAGCCCTGATAATAAAGGATGTGATAAAGATGGTGGAGAGAAAGGATCTGAGCTCAGCAAATCAAGAAATAGAATCAGTTTGGGTGGATCTAAGAAACAGCAAGGGGCAGAATGTTGGTGGGAGTTGTTTATAGGCCAACTAACAGTAGTTGCAGTCTAGGGAAGTCTAGAGTCATAAAATTGGAGGTGCAAGTAACAATGGTAATAGAGTAATCATGAGGGACTTTACTCCTCATATAGACTGGACAAACCAAATTTGTAGTAATAGTGTGGAAAATGAGTTAATGGAATGTACATAAAAGTTTTCTAGATTAGTATCTTAAGGGATCAACTAGGGAACAGACTATTTTAGATCAAGTATTGTTCAATGGGAAAGGGTTAATTAATAGCCTTGTAGTAAAGGGGCTCTAGGGAAGAGTGACCATAATAGGAAAGAATTTTAAAGTGAGTTTGTAAGTGATTTAGTTAAGTCTAAAATTAGGACCTTAAATCTAAGCAAAGCAAGCCACATAGTTAAGAAGGATAAGAAGGACAATATGATGGTAGACAAATTATAGTTAGCATTTCCTATCATGGCTAATAAGAGAAGTTGGAAATAGTAAATATCAAAGTAAGAGGCTTATAATGTTACCAAAAATGTTAATAAGGGAATGTGAGGATTTTAGAATTCAGCTAACAAGGTCCAAGAAATTGATAAGGAAAGAGAATATGAGAATAGATTAGCAAAAGATATAAAAACAGATTGTAGGCATTTCCATAGGGTTATGTAAATAGGAAGAGCTTAGTGAAAGTAAATGTGGGCCTATCGAAGAAAGAAAGGTGAAATTATAATGAGGAATAAGGAAATGACAGAGGCATTGTCCAAATATTCTGTATCTGTCTTCATGGTAGAAGATACAAGGCCAATCTCAGAATACTTGGGAGCCAAGGGAATGAGAAACTTAAAGAAATCTGTATAAATAAAGAAATAAAGAAATGGAGAAATTAATGGTACAAAAGCGGCAATAAATCCCCTAAGGTTTTTAAACCTAAGGTTTTAAAATGTAGCTGCAGGGATAGTGGATGCATTTGTCTTGATCTTCCAGAATTTCTTGGATGTGAGAACAGTTCTCAAGGATTGGAGGGTAGCAAACACAACCCCAGCTACTTAAGAAAGGAGGAAGAGAGAAAACCAGGGAACTAAAGGCCAGTTAGTCGAACATCAGTAAGGGCTAAATGCTAGGATCTATTATTAGGGAAATGGTAACAGGGCACTTAGAAAATCATAATATAATTAAGCAGAGTCGAGATGGATTTATGAAAGACAAATCATGTTTGACAAATTTATTAGAGTTTTTTGAGAATGTAACTAGCAAGATGCATAATGGGGAACCAGTGGACATAATGCATTTGGCTTCTGAAATGGTGTCACACAAAAGGTTTTGACACAAAATTAGGACTCACAGGATTGGGTGTGGTATATTACAGGTAGAATACTTTAAATCCGGCTACCTGAAAACTGGTGGTGTCTGAAAACCAGACATTTTTGTTTCTGTGCTCTGTGTGGCTTAATGAACCTTGACCTCACCCAACCCAGCTCAGAAAAGTTCGGAGAATTGCTGCATCGGATGTTTTCCGCATTCTGTAGCTTAGCGAACCCGGACCCCACCCGACTCAGAGAGAAGAAAGATCATTTTGAGTCCCCTTATTCACTGAATTAAAGGGTTCCAACTTTTTTTTCCAAAAGCCGGAAAGTTCCAAATCCAGCATAGACTCGGTCCTGAGGTTGCCAGATTTGAGGTATTGTACCTGTAACATGGATTGAGGATTTGTTAATGGACAGAAAACAGTGAGTCAGAATAATCAGCTCATTTTCAAGTTGGCAAGTTATAGCTAGCAGGGCACTGCAAGATCAGTACTTGAGCCTCAGCTACTTACAATCTATATTCATGAATTAGATGAAGGGACTGAGTGTAACACATCTGTGTTAGTTGGGAAAGTAAGTGCTGAGGAGAACACAAAGAGGCTGTGGATGAATTTAGACAAGTTGGGTGAGTGAGCGATACATGGCAGATGGAATATAATGTGGCAAATTGTGAAGTAATCCACTTGGTAGGAGAAATAAGAAATGCAGAATACTTTTTGAATGCTAAGAGACTGGAAAATGTTTGCATTCAGATAGACCTGAGGGACCTTGTAAATGAATCACAGAAACTTAACATGCAGGTGCAGCAACGAATGAGGAAGGCAAATGGTATGCTAGCTGTTGTTACAAAGGGATTGGAGTATAAGAATAAAGAAGTCTTACCACAATTATACAGGGCTTTGGTGAGGCCACACCTAAAGCATTGTGTGCAGTTTTGATCTCCTTACCTAAGGAAGTACATACTTGCTCTAGAGGGAATACAACAAAGGTTTTACTACGTTGGTCCCTCAGATGAAGGGATTGTCCAATGAGGAGTGAATGAGTAGAGCAGGCCTACATTCCCTGGAGTTTAGACGAATGAGAGGTAATTTAATTGAAACATATAAAATTCTTAAGGGGCTTAACAGGGTAGATGCTGAGAAAATCTTTGAACTTGCTGGGGAATCTAGAACGTGGGATCACAGTCTCAGATTAAGGGGCCTGCCATTTAGGCATGAGATGAGGAGAAATTTCTTCACTGAAAAGGTTGTGAATGTGGAATTCTATACCCCACAGAGCTGTGGATGCTCAGTCATTCAGTATATTCAAGACAGGGGCCTGTCAAAGGGAAATGAGGATAGTGCAGGAAGGTGCACTTGAGATAAAAGAACAACCTTGATCTTGAAGGGCCAAATGGCCAACCCCTGCTCCTAGTTCTGATTTTATATTCTTTCAGGAAAAGGACTGAAAAGCAATCTAGTCAGAGGGGGCTGACTGGAAGCTAACGAACTGGATTACTTTGCAAGTCATACATGCCTGAACAGAAAACAGGTTTTAGTAAAATGCAATCAATTTCTTATCACTTCTTGTCCACTCAAAAACTGATATACACAACTTCACACATTTGCTATGGTCCTCACTCCATTCAACATTCAGCAATCGCAGACCTAACCTGAGAACGTGAGACTTCCATATTTCTCCTGGACTATTCCAGACCCAGTAAGCATATTTTTTCATGCAGGTGAGGTAGAAGAGGGAACAAAGGTTGAATCTTCGAAACCTCCTCCCTCCCTCCATCAAATGATTGCCTTGCCAAGCTGCCAATCAATTACAGCACCAGTTTGATCGAGATTTCCTTTTGGTGTGGAAGCCAGAGCAACTATTGTCTATTTAACTAATCCCCATGCTTATATTACAAATGCAAACTTCTCTGGAAAGTACTACCAATTAAGTTCACAATGCCTCATTCTCTCTCCACCCTCACCCACCCAATCTCAAAACAGCCATGAACTGTTCTACTGCAATTTTAAACCACTTACCCTCAAGAGGTTCCATCAAAATTCCAAACAATTTTCACTGTTTTGTTATCAGGTCTAATTTTGTTTGTGGTACTCTTGGTAGTAAGTGCTCTTGGTAGTAAGCCTCTGTAACATGTCTTTGTATTGCAATTAAGGTATGAATTGAATCAAAAATCCTCTCCAGGTCAATTAAGTAAGAATCTCAACTTTACAGTTTCCAATACTGCCCAGTGTACAACAATGGGATTTGTGAGATATTTGATGTGAATTGGGATAAAGTTCTGGGTCAAACAGTATACATAGGCTGCCTGCCAATGTGCAATATGGAATGGGATACCCTCATTCTCATCAATTAGTTACTGTGCTGCTTTACTGTCATTTTGTTTTTGTTGGTGTCTGGGGTCACATTTATTTTCAAGTGTTAAGATAAGGTCACATTGGAAAATAGCTTTTGGGAGCACTGGTTTGGTCTTATCTTTGGTAACTATGGCTGGGATTTCATGCTCTGGCAGAATCCTGCCCTATCTTTAAGCCCCACTAGCCCAGCCTTGACACCAGGTTTTTTTTTTGAGTGGCTCCTGACTGGATTCCAGCCTTAAGTCATGCGGGGAGCATCTTATAAACATGTGGCCTCCACTACGTGGGAGGAAAAGGGCCGCAGGTGCACAGTAACACCATCAGCTCTGAGTTCCCCTCCAAGCCACGCACCATCCTGAATTGAGTCAACTATTGTTGCTCCTTTGTCATCGCTGGCTCAAAAACCAGTAACTCCCTACCAAACGATATTGTGGCAGCATCTTCACCACCACGCAGACTGCAGCAGTTCAGAAAGAAGGCTCAGCACCATCTTCTCAAAGGCAATTAGGGATTAGCAATGAACGCTGACCTTACCAGCAATGCTCACACCCCAAGAACTAATCTTTTCAAAAAGATGGAGTGAGTGTGGGGTGCTTGTCACAGCATAATCAGGGCCAGCCGCAGACATTGTCAAGAGTTATGTTTTTAAAACTGACATGAAACTAGGTTTTGCAGGACTTGAAGTTTTAAGACTAATTAATTCTCTACAGATCATAGCAATGCTGGATGCCTAGAATGAACTTGTGTTCCTCGTTTCTAACATTGCCAGGGGACAAGTCACAGAACATATCTTTTTTCTTTATCTTTCATGGGATGCGGGTGTCACCGGCAAGGCCAGTCTGTGTTGGCCTTCCCTAACTGCCCTTGAACTGAGTAGCTTGCTAGGTCATTTCAGAGAGCAATTAACAGTCAACTGCATTGCTGTGGGTCTGGATTCACATGTAAGCCAGACCAGGTAAGGACAGCAGATTTCGTTCCCTAAAGGATATTAGTGAACCAGATGGGTTTTTATCGACAGTTGATGTTAGTTTCATGGTCACCGTTATTGGGATTAGCATCATACTCCAGATTTATTAACTGAATTCAAATCCCACCAGCTGCCAATGTCCCCAGAGCATTCGCTTGGGCCTTTAGATTACTAGTCCACTACGTTACCACTATGCCAACGTCTCTCTCCTAGGTGATGTACTCAGGTCAGTTGCACACCCTTTGTGTAGTTTACAGGGTAGGCCATTCTACATTAGGCTCCTCACATAATCCAGAAAATTCAGCAAGCGGCTGAGGAAGAGCAGTTCCTGAGTCTCCAGGCAAATAGGTAGATGGAGCCTCAGATGAGCACCTTATCCGAAAGTACAACACTTGCAACATTGCAATACTCGCCTATCATCATATTGAAGTGTCACTTTAGGTTATGTATTAAATCCCTGGATGGGGCTTCAATCCACAGCCTTCCAGTTCACGGCGACCGAGTTAATAATGAACCAAGATGTTACTTTAAAAATCTGAAAGCGCCTCCATGCTCCGCGGAGACTGTGACCTACTTTAAAACAAGTGCAAGTCAATAGCACCCAGCTATACTGTCGGCTCCACACCGCTGCCTGGTCAGGGAAAGTAGAATGTGTAAATGCACGCTCAAATGCATGGTTACAATTTTTAAGTTAGTGGCGTTAAGGCAATTGATTCTTTCCCTAGACCAAACAATTAAAAAGAAAATCAAAGTTTCTACTTTCTACTGCTTCCATTTATACTGCAGGGCCCAGGAAATGCGAGATCAAAATGCTGCACAAGCTGGAAATCTGAAATAAAATGTTGGAAATACTCAGCAGGTCAGGCAGCATCTGTGGAGAAAGAAACACAGTTAACCTTTCAGGTCTGTGACCTTTCACCAGAATTGGGGAAATCTAGAAACAGTCCCAGTTGCCGCGCTCTCACCGTTTACTAAGTTATACTGCATGAGGGAACACTTATAACTGTACAAAACCCAGACTGCAATCGAGCGACCAAATACACAACAAGACTCTGCTTTTACCTTCAGTGTGAATAGCAGACACATAGGTCCAGTTGTACCTCTGTACAATATCCAGCATGGCCCTGGCTTGGAGGGTATCTGAAGGAACAACCCGGAGGAAGTATTGGAATAGTGTCTTGTCACTCAGGTCGATGCTAGTGGCGGAGTAGGCAATCTGGGGGATGTTGAAGAGCTGCAGAAGGTTCTGTACCTGGATAGCCACAGAACTGGAGCCTGGCCCAATGACCCCAGCTATGGGGGTCTTGGCCTCTGACCCAGGCCCTTCGAGACATTGGGTCAGTCCATCCCTCTCGTTCCTCATCGAGATGAGGGAGTCTCGAATAAACTCAATACTTTGTTCGAGGGCAACCGACGAGTGCCAGCAGGAGTCTCGGATCTCGCAACCCAGGGTGATGTTGGGCAGGAGGTTGAGGTTGGAGTTGATTTTGTCCAGGGTGTGGAACATGGCTTCCACCCGCTGGATCCCATACTGCTCTCGAATTTCCCCACATTTCCTCTCGGGCACCTTCTCCGCCGGCGGCTGGTGGTGCACGGAAAAGAGAGCCCCAATGATCACATCGCCGTCCATGCGAGCTACTGAGCGTTGAACCGAGTTCATAGACAACAGAACTCTCTTCCCGACTTCTGGGTCCTGGGCGCTGAGAGTGACTGGGACGAAGAGCAGCCATAGGGTCATAATGCCAGTGCAAAGGCGCATGGAGCTCCCAAACCTGCTCTTTCTGGTCATCCTCTCACTAGACATATTGAGGCGAACCTTTTTTTTATGATACGAAAAGGAAGTCCAGTCCGACCAAACAAGCAGCTGCACCTAGAAAAGGGAAGACAAATCAAAAACAGCAATTAAATACACATCTAGGTGGTCTAGACACAGCTCGCTGTATTGAGGTTTGAGGTTTGTGAGATGGGGGGGGGGGGGGGGGGGGGTGGGTGGGGTGGAATCGCTGTTTTACCAGGCACGAGAATATGGGTGGCAGACGACCTTGATGTACATGTTGTATAAAGTCAAGTTCTTGGGAATCGGCCTCGTCAAACTTGTGCATTGCAGAAATACGAGCGAATGAGAACTCGGCTCCCGGTACTTAAATATATCTCTAAGCTAAAGGTTTGCAAGCAAGCACATCTTGCAGTGGACTGACTTCACCGAGGATCAGGTCGGTATTCATTAGAAAACACTGGGAGTCCCAATCTCTAAATGCAGGCTTGAAGAAACACATCGCAATCCGTTACAGGCTGCCTTCAGTTGTATAAAATCGGCATCTATAAACCCGTGGACTAAAACCAGGGGAGAAGCACGGGAAAAATTCACTCAAGGTTCGTTCAGGTAGTTCGAAAATATGTTTTAAGAACTGGTGCAATTCCAACTGAAGCTCTCCAGCACTGTAGCCTCGTTACACTAAGGTTAAGATCTAGGTTCTCATGTGAAGTCGCTTCAGCCCACCTGCCAAAGGACCAGCATTTACTGAATTTACATTTAAGACGCAGTTGTTAACCTTTATCTTCCGCGGTTGAATTTATGGCTCCGTGAACTGCACTTTTTCAACATCCGACGGATAGATGGAGACTTGAATACCTGGTTATTGACTGTGGCCGGGAGATAGTTTCAGCACCATGGTTAGCGCAAAGCCATTCCAACTCTGGAAGCGACACTCTTGGCGTCTGCTAACTCCTCAACAAGTTCAGGGGGGGTGGGGGGGGGGTTCCTCGAATTTTGTCACATCCAACACTGGGCTTTGTCTTAAACAGGTGACCGGGAGCAGTTCAAAGCGGAGGCACAGCCAGACAGCCCCTGTGTGTGTTGCACAGGAACGCACTGGGGAGACTCGCTCGCACAAGGCAAGAGCAAGTCAACATCGGAAGTCAAACCCACATCCCTGCAAGGCAAGCGGGGTAATGCCGATGCATTTGTCCCGGGGTTAGCCAGAAGAGTATTCCTGTCACGGCAACAATTCTCCACTCGGATACAAACCAGGATTAGCAGGTGAGATTGGAGACTTACCTGCGATCATTGCGATAATCTCACGCCCTTAATGGCCAGGCGGCTCCAACCTTCTGTCCGCTCTCATTCGCAGCCGGGTAGGTTTTATCGCTAAGAAGCTGCTTTGCCTGAACAGACCTGCCCTCTCTCTTCCACTCCATTCCACTACAGAGCCGAAATCAGGGCAAACTCCCCCCCCCTCCTCCTCCCCTCCCCGTCAACGTTAGGTTGCCTGTTCTGTCAACGAATTAAACGGAGCCGAGAGTTGGGAAAAGACCGCTAACAGCGGAAAGCCGTGTACCAGAAAGGACCAGCCCACCCCCCCACTGGGCGAAATGCTCATTATTATTTTTGGTAAAAGAACGAGTCTGTGATGTGGTCTGCACAAGGTAAACTTTCGCCCCTGGAGTAACCTTTCAGCCAACTTGCCCTGGGGAAAATGTTGCTTTCCGCCAAGTAAATAGAATGACCCAGGGCCAATCTGATTTAAGAATAAAACCTTAAGACCAAGTAGTTGGTTTCTCATAGCAACCGTTCCCAGGGCTCAGAAATGTCCCAGTTTCTCAATGTGACCATAACTCGACAGTGCAGAGTCAGCCCATGCAGCCGCCCAAAGGGAGCTGCCCAGAAATCGGAATGCCTATTTAGTTTGACAAAAAAAGAATGACATTGTCTCAACAACAGAGAGAGAGAGAAAAAAAAATCTGTAGGGATTCCTTAGGAAGCACAACATGATTTAGACAAAAGTCGAGGCTGAACAAAACTGAAGGAAACCCGTAATCTAGATTCTAAGGATTCTTTTAAACCTTGATAAATCTCTGGTTAGACCTCAGCTGGAGTATTGTGTCCAGTTCTGGGCATTACACTGTAGGAAGGATGTCAAGGCCTTAGGGAGGAGGTTTACCAGAAAGTACCAGGGATGACAGACTTCAATTATGTGCTGACACCAGGGATGCTGGGATTGTACTCCATAGAACAGAGAAGGCTGTGGGAGTTTTGAAAGAGATGTTATAAAGTATGAAGGGGTTTTAAGCCCATGGAATGAAAGCATAGTGGCAGAATGTAGATGAAGTTAGCTTAGTGGCACAGAACAGAGAGTAGTGGTGAATGGTTCTTTTTTCAGTGATAAGGATACAGAGAGGTCCCCAAGGGTTGGTACTAGGACGATTTCTTTTCTTGAAAGATGACACAAAGCTTGCCAGTATCGTGAACTGGGAGGAGTATTTTTTTTATTCATTCATGGGATGTGGAGGTTGTTGGCTTGGCCAGCATTTATTGCCCATCCCTAATTGCCCTTGAGAAGGTGATTTCAGGGGGAATTTTAGAGTCAGCCACATTGGTGTGGGTCTGGAGCCACATGTAGGCCAGCAGATTTCCTTCCCTAAAGGACATTAGTGAACCAGGTGGGTTTTTTACAAAAATTGCCAATGGTTTCATGGTCATCATTAGACTTTTAATTCCAAATTCTGATTGAATTCAAATTCCAGCATCTGCCATGGTGGGATTCAAACCTGAGGCCCCAGAGCATTACCTTAGGTCTTCTGGATTACCAGTCCAGTGACAACACCGCTACACCACTGTCTCCCAATGGGCAGCAAGACTCCACCACTGGTCTCGGTCCATCGCAATCTCTTTCGCTCCAGCCCAGCTGGTGTTCCACTCTTGAAGATCCTCTCTAAATGTACTTCACCAGGGCTTCTTTGGCCAGCCGGGTCTTCTTCTTCCATTTGGTGGTGTCCATTCTACTGCCACTTTGGCAGGGTATACATCCGGTAGGCAAAATGCATGTTCTGCCAGCCTCAGTCATCTTTCCATCATCATGTCCCTCTGACCAGTCCTCTGTAGCACTTCTTTGTTGATGATGATGTCTCTCCCTGTGATACCCAGGATCTTACATAGGCAGTGCTGGTGAAAGACATTCAACTTACATGACACGTTTGTGTTTCTCTTCCATGACTCACTGGCATAGATTGCAGTTGATGCTACCATGGACATGTAGAGTTGCAGCTTCATGGCGTGTTGATGATGTTGGATTCCCAGACTTTGTAAGCCGTTGGAAGACTGGTGCCGCTTTGCTAATCCTCGTCGATCTGTACATCACCCTCCTAGGGATGTTGTTTCCTAGGTGGGGATGTCCTCCACCTGGTGCTACTGCATATATAGTCAATCTCATTCAGGGCGTTACCATCTGGAGATCTCCATATCGTTTTGTGGATGTCCTTGTGCTCAGCCCATTGCTGTTGCAGAAGGCCAGCAGACGCTCACCATTTCCATTGAGCACACTTGCTGACCCATGGGGCCTGATCATACTATTCAGTTCTCGCTGGTTGCCATCGAGCTTAGCATTTAGGTCACCAATCAGTAGCTTGATATTATAGCTGGGTGTCTCACCCAGCCTGTATTGCAATTGGTGGTAAAATTCATCTTTCTCTTCCTCTGTGTCTGCCTCTGTAGGTGTGTAAACTTGCATTGTGACTTTGGCATGCCTTGTGTGGAATCTGGCGCTGATGCAGTGATGGCTTATTGGCGTCCACCCAACTAACACCTCATGCTGAGCATCTGTTGAGTGTGAGGCCAATTCCATGGGTGTGGTGTTCATCTTGCCTAGAGTACAGGATCATCGCACCCTCACTACTAATTCACCCTTGATCTGTCCACCATATCATGCTGATGCCTAGATTGTCAAGTCAATAGGCTCTCAACTCTCACAACACCTGAGATATCTTTCCACATTGGACGAATGTTTGGACATTCCACAAGCTGATTCTGATGATAGTTTTGGCATAGAAGGTTGAGCTTGCCAAGGATTGGACTTCCTTTTGGCTTTCATCCAGTCCTATCATAGTTATATCCTCAGATGTGTCGCCTTTTCTTTCCTGGGGTATGCTGGTATAGCTACTTCTTGCTGTTTCAGTAGTGATAATGGTTTTTAACAGGTGAGAGTACAAGCCCCATTCCCAACCGTCCTTTTGCAACAAGACTGAGGACTGGTCAGTCAGGCTAACATTAGTGGTGGGAAAGCTTTTTGAAATAATAACTTGGGACAAAACTTTTGGCATTTGGAAAAAGAATACGAGTTAATAAATGAAAGACAGTGTGGACTCGTTAACAGAAAATCATGTTTGACTAACTTTACTGAGCTTTATGATAATGTAATAGAGAGGGATGATGAGTGTAGTGCAGTTGATTTAGTGTACATGGATTTTCAAAAGATGTTAAAGCACCACTTGGTAAGCCTGTTAGAAAAATTGAAGTCCATGGGTTCAAAGGGGCAGTGACAGCATGGATGTAAAATTGGCTAAGGGACAGATGTAGTGAATGGCTGTTTTTCAAATTGAAGGGAAGTATACAGTGGTATTCCTCAAGGGTTTGTTCTTTTTGATACACATTAACAACTTGGAACTGAATGTACAGGACATAAATTCAAAGTTTGCAGATGACACAAGACTCAGAAATGCAATAAATAGTAAGATGGATAGCGACAGACTCCAGGAGGACACAGGCAGATTGATGACATGGGCTGATACATGACAGATGAAATTTAATGCAAAGGTGTGTGAGCAATTCATTTTGGTAAGGAGATTGAAGAAAAGAAAAATATTCTTCCCAAACAGATCATATCTCACAAATTAATTTAATAACAGCACATAAAAATGAAACCTTTATTTAATTTTTCACTTCACAGAATCATAGAATTATGAAATCATAGAATGATTACAGCTGAGAGGATACCATTCGGCTGGCTGAGTTGCTTAAGTCATTTTATTTGTAAATGATATGGCATTCTCTAGCTAAGAACATTGCATTTTTTAAATGTTTCAATGATTGTTTTAGCATTATAAGCATATAAAAACAAAAGCACAAGTGTCTAATTGCTTTCTTTTGTCAATCTCTCTCAATTTTTGCCATTGTATGACTTTGAAATAAATTCTCTTTCCCTTAAACTTTACGTGAACATTTTACTGTTTATTAGAATTTCATTATTTATCATTGTTACAGAATTCTTAATTGTTGTCTTTTATCTGAATGGGTCAAAAATGTGACACCAACTTGTTACACAGGAATTGTGACAACAGACATCAAATGCCCATTGTTGTACCATTGTTGATATCATATGTTTGATATGATATAAAATGTTGGACTATTTCCATTATAAATCAGAACACATCAAATTCATATTGAAAAGAAGATTGGTGAAGCCCAAATTCATATTGGAATGAGCCTTAGATATGTTGCATCAATTGTGCACAGCAGAATGAAGAGGGTTGTGACACCTGCCTACATTGCCACACCTGACAGAGTTGTTGAATTTTTTGTTGTACTGATGCCATGACCTCAGTACTCTGCTGGTTGTATTTGTGCTGTCTGCCAACTCCTGTCAGGGTCTTTGCAGCACTGCTTCCACCTCTTTGTGTTATTACTGTGTGCAGTTATAATATTACAAATTTTTAGAAAAAACTGTTATGAAGATCACATTTTATACACCTTGGACTGAGTTTAAAGACTGTCTCCAAAATGGACTCTGAGGGTCACCTGACTTTCTCCTTATGCATTTGGCTGGAATTCCTTCAGCCAGACACAGAGAGCTATCTTGAAGAAGCTTCAGCCCAGGGAGGGACTGAGAAAGGCATCTAGAAACAGCCACAGCTTCTGTTGTAAGTAACTAGGCAGTTTGAAGTTGCCAAGCCCGTAGAACAAGTATCAAGGAACCTTCTCTCCACCCTGTAAGCCCTGATTCCACCTACTAAGCTCACATGTTAAAGCAACCTCTGGCAATTCAACAGTGGAAGTCATCACAGCTGCAAAGCCAACTCTACAACCTCAAGGCCTTCACTTCAGACAATGCAACAGCTTGACTTCAAAACATATCAGGCCTGCCCTGAATATGGACCACTCTTCATTTACATTTATAAGTTTATATCTCCATTTTATCTTCATTTGTAACTATTTTTTGTGTGTGTATGTGTTAGTAACTTTAGCTTTTCTAAGGTAACTCCCAGAGCAATAGCATGAAATAAACTAACCTCTTCTTTATAAGTAAAAAGGCTTTGCTGCCGGGTTATTTTAAATTGAATTTTTCACTCCATGGGTAAGAAAATACACAAATGCATATAAATACATCGTTCGCAGGCAACTTTGGGGAAACACTTTTTAAAGCATCCGTGTCAGTGGGTTGCTGGACCTCTCTGCAATGCATCCAGCAGCATCTCCACTTCATCTCTGTCAAAACCTTTCCCACCAGTGCTTCTTACCCTTGTCGTTCCATGCCAACTTCCTGTGCAGGTCTGCCAAACAATCTAGGCCAGCCTCAATATCTAATGTAGCTCAAGGTCAGCTCTAAGTCGGACTGGCAAATCCATCGGTGGGTGCATGGAAGCTTCTGTGTGTTTGCATGTATGTATAGGGAGATAGATACATGTGTACGGGTGCATGTGTGTAATATGAATGGGCGTGTGTGTGTGTCTGTATGTCTGTGTGATGAACTACTATAGTGTCCCTTTTAATATGCACATTGCATAGTTATAGATGAGTACACTGATTGCAATCTGTTAAGCAGTGACCAGCAGCAGGTGACTGACATTTTAAACCAGTCCATCTGCTGAATGCCCATGTGCAACACCCCAGGAGATCTATCTATCCATAGTAATTATCTCTGAAGAATATATTATGGAACTATTTCTGTAATTGATTTCTGTGCAATAAACCAGACTTCCAACAGACTGCTGGAAGACTATTTGGAAGGCCGTGCATATTAATGATAAGAACATTTTGTAGGAAAGCTTAGCTGGCAATCAATATCTCTGCTCCAATGTGCAACTGTTAGCTTAATTGGAAAGTGATGGGTGTGCCTTGCCACAATATCGAATTCTGAATCAATATTGGGTGCATGTAAGGCATTCCTACTGCAAAGTAGAGTTCAAAATTTCATGCATTACATTTTGAGAACACAAAATATAAGCTGTCATTTCTACTTGAATTGCAAAAAGAGTACTCAATCAAATACATTAGGAAAGAACACACAGAGCTGATGTGGAAGGTCTTAGATGCAACATTAACAAGAATGATCTGCATTTCGATAGCATTTTTAACTTGCTAAGATGTCCCCAGGCACATCACTAGAGAGTAAACAGGTAAAGATGTACACGGTGCCAATGAAAGCAAATTTAGGGCAGATGAACAAATGCTTATGGAACGGTCCCAGATTTGCATTAATTGTGGTAGCAGGTGGGAAAAATGTTGCTTTACCCACTGGCTGCAATGGCGGCTTTTCGCGCTATATCGTCCCGTTCCAACCTCATTAATTATGCAGCCGCAGGAATCACACTGCCTAGCTGGCAGGCGGCCTCCAATTTGCCCGCCACGCCATTAACTTGCCGCTTCCTCACGCAGGCTGCCATATTTGGACTGCAGTTGCACGCGCACTTATTAATGCTTGCAGCCCAGGAGGGCACAAGTGAAGATATGGCCCCAATAGCCAAAAAGAGTGCAGCCTCCCGATTCAGTGACGCATTCCTGGGGTGCCTTCTGGATGCCATGGAGGCCCACCCCAATATCCTCTACCCCCACTCTGGCCGCAGGAGGCCTATCAATCTCACCACTCGGGCTTGGGAGGTGGTAGCAGAGGTGGTCAGTGTCAACACTGTACACAAGAGGGCGTCCATCCAGTGCAGCAAACAGATGAATGGTCTCATCCATACTGCCAGGTAAGGCAATCATCTCATCACTCTAAACACACACACTGAAGCCCATCACACATCCCCTGGCATCTCACTCACTGCCAGTTCAAGGGACATCACCACTCACTCTCTCTCACACACACCCTCACATTTCCATTTGGCCTCCTCTCCTCTAGAGGCTCCCTCACAGCCATCATCATCTTGAGGCCACTTGCACAGATCAACATGTGCCCCCACACACACCCTGGGATACCCACCATTTCCCCATTGCAGCCTTCGCTCTGCAACCTCTTCCCTTGCCTGAGGCCACTTCTCCCCCTTCCCCAAGCAAGCCCGAGCCCTGCAGCCATTGAAAAGCCACCCCCGCCTTACAGCTGGCCTGGTAGGTGCAGACCTGTCCATGACCCCCCCCGCCACCCACTAAAAGTGATGTGGAGCTGTCTGCGAAGCCTGGCACTAATTACTGCGAGTGCTGCCCAAGGAAAGGTAGGCAAACAAATCTCAAAGCCCCAAGCAAATTGCAGCTCGCCAGGTGCATGTCGCTAATGTACAGTTGTGAAACATGTCGACGTGCAATCACGCCAATGTACCTGGATGATCCAGCGTGGGGGGATGATTCTAGCAAGCAGGGTTTATAATTAAATGCAAATGTATTAAATTGACGTTGCCGACGTCTCGCGGTGGGAGACAGAGCCCGCCATTGATGGGCGGAGCGGACGATCGCAAACTGTTTCCTGACGTCATAAAACTGATTTTTGGCCTTCTCGCCATACTGTTCGCTTACACCTGCCATGACACCCGAGGCAACAAGAGCGGAAAATTCTGGCCAAAGAGTTAGGTTTTAAGCAGAGTCTTAAAGTAACAGAGAGAGGTGGAGAGGCAAATTGGTTTAAGGAAGTAATTGCAGAGCTTAGGGCCAAGATGACTTCTGTCAATGGTGGGAGAAAGGAAGTAGGGGATGCATAAGAGGTAAAATTTGGTGGAACACAGAATTCTCAGAGGGTTGTAGGGTGACAGCGCATGGAGGGTTTCAGAAATGAGAATCAATATTAAAATCGAGGCATCGATGCACTGGAGGTCAAAGTAGGTCAGCGAGCACTTAGATAGGAACATAGGAACAGGAGGAGGCCATTTAGCCCCTCAAACCTATTTTATCATTCAATGGGATCATAGCTGATGTATAACCTAACTCCATGAGCCTTTGCTCCATATCCCTTAATATATTTGGCTAACAGAAATCTACCAATCTCAGATTGGGCATCATAGGCAAGGCCAGCATTTCTTCCCCATCTCAAGTTGTCCTTGAGAAGGTGGTGGTGAGCTGCCTTTTTATAGCACAGCAGTCCATATGGTGTCGGTACACCCACAATGCTATTAGGAAGGGAGTTCCAGGATTTTGATCCAGCAACGATGAAGGAATGATTATATATTTCCAAGTCAGGATGGTGTGTGACTTTCAGGGGAGCTTGCAAGTGGTAGTGTTTCCATGCAACTGTTGCATGGTGATTCCCAGGATGTTGGTGGTGAGGGATTCGACAATGGTAATACCATTGAATGTTAAGGGGAGGTTGTTAGATTCTCTCTTGTTGGAGATGGTCAATGCTTTGTACTTTTGTGTGTCATTAGTCATTTATCAGCAGAAGCCCGAATGTGACCCATGTCGTGCTGCATGTGGACACAGGTTGCTTCATTGTCTGAGGAGTTGTAAATGGTACTGAGCATGGTGCAATCATCCCCACTTCTCATCTTATGATGGAGGGAAGGTCATTGAAGAAGCAGCTGAAGTTGGGTCTTGGACACTGCCCTGAGGAACCCCTGCAGTGATATTATGGGGCTGAGATGATTAACCTTCAATAACCACAACCATCTTCATTTGTAGTTAGATATGACTCCAACCAGTGGACAGTTTCTCCCCGCTTCCCATTGACTTCGATTTTACTCGAGTTGCTTTATGCCACACCCAAATGTTTCCTTAATGTCAAGTGCAGTCACTCTCACTTCACCTCAGATCTTTTGTCCAAGTTTGGACCAAGGCTGCAGTGAGGTCTGGAAAAGAATGGATCATGTGGAATCAATCAGGTCATTGGCACGTAAATGCTTTTTGATAGTTCTGTCAAGGACACCTTCGATTACTTTACTGATGATTGACAGCAGCATTGGATTGTCCTTTTTTTGTGCTCAGGACATATCTGGGATATTTTGCCATCTGTCAGATAGATGTCATTGTTATAGCTGTACTTGAACTCCTTGACCAGAGGCACAGCTAAATCTAGAGCATAGTCTTCAGCACTCAGTGGGATGTTGTCAGGGCCCATAACCTTTTCCATAAATCATGCACTCAGCCGTTCCTTAACATCGCCTGGAGTGAATCAAATTTGCTGAAGACTGGCTTCTATGATGATGGGGTTGTCAAGAAGAGGCTGGGATGGATCATCCATTTAGCACTTCTGGCTGAAGATGGTTGCAGATCATCCTTGTCTTTAGCACTCATGTGCTGGGCCTGATCATCATTGAGGATGAGGATGTTCGTGGATGCTCCTCCCATTAGTTGTTTAATTGTTGGCCATCATTGACGACTGGATGTGGCAGGACCGCAGAACTTAGTTCTGATCCGTTGGTTGTGGGATTGCTTAGCTCTGTCTACAGCATTGTTTAGCATGTAGTCCTGTGTTGTAGCTTCACAAAGCTGGCACCTCATGTTCAGGTACGTCTGTTGCTGCTCCTGGCATGTACTCCCATACTCCTGTTTGAACTATGATTGGTTCCAGGGCTTGATGGTAATGGTAGAATGAGGGATATGCCAGGCCGTGATGAGATAGATTGTAGCTGGATACAATTTTGCTGCTGCTGATGAGCCACAGTGCTTCATGATTGCCCATTTTAAGCCGTTAGATATGGTCAGAATCTACCCCATTTAGGCTGATGGTAGTGGCACACAATACAATGGGGGGGAGGGGGAGTAATCTCAGCATAAAGATGGGACTTTGTGTCCACAAGTACTGTGTGATGGTCATCCCTTCAATACTGTGATGGACAAAAACATTTGCATTTATGGTAGGTAGATTTGTGAGGGCGAGGTGAAATGAGTTTTTCTTCCATGTTGGTTCTCTCACCACCTGCCACAGACCCAGCTGATAGCTATATTATTACAATTATGAGGTTTATAAGATTATTATATTTTGGGACTGTAGCTTTAAATTTAGGGCAACTGAAGTGGGTCATGTGATCAGTTCTGCAGTCACCCTGACAGTAAGGCTGTTTAGTTTGATGGTTAGAGATCTAAGGAATGCTTAGATTGTTTTGCTGGTAAGAAGATGCAAGGTATTTACACTTGGAGACAATGGCAGCAGGCTCTGAGTTCACCATGAGTAGACCTGAGTCTCCCAAAGTCACAGGGCAGAATTTTGCCGTTGGCGTGCAGGAGCAGGTCCCACATGCCGACGCATAAAATGACATGTGATGATGTCCGGCGTGTGTCCCAACGTCATTGAGTGTCATTTCGATAATTCGTTCGGCAGGCATGCGCCGGAAGTGGCTGCATGCCCACGGAACTATCAACAGCCTATTAAGGCCATTAAAAAAGTAATTAAACTTATTAACAACACTGCCAGTCCAATCTTAAGGTTGGCGGGCAGGCAAAGAGCCCAAGCGGCCTTCGCATTTTTCCCACGGATGGGATGAGGTTTCCTGAAGCCTTCATAAAATAAATAAATAAAACTCCCTAATTTCACAAACATGTCCCAGCTCTTGTGACACTGTCACATGAGGGGACATGTTTAAATAAATTTTTACTTTAATTATTAAAAAGTTTTGTAACGCATTCAATCTCCCTGAGGCAGCTCCATGCCTCAGGGAGATTGATGCGCTCTTTCGCGTGCATGCGCGAAGGAGCGCTGGCCCTGACTCTATCTCCTCCCTCACCCGCACAGGTAGTGCTGAGCACTACTGGCTGTGTGTTACGCTGGGCAGGCCTTAATTGGCCTGCCTGCGTAAAATGGTGGCACGCAGCTAATTGTGGGCAGCGATCGTCTCAGCGCCCGCCCCCACCTGCTTCCACCCAGCCTGCCCGTCATAGGAAAATTCTCCCCACAAAAATGTGTTATAGGTATCAGGTTGGAAACAGTTGTGCTGTAATATTTCCATTTACTTCTAAGATGAAAACGAGTTGAGGCCAAGAATAGCTAATTAGCATTTCTACCTTGATACAAGGTTAATGTGTTTCATGTTGCTGTCAGAAAGTGGGCAGAGGAAGCCATTTTGAGATTAGGTTACAGGCTTCCCTATGAATTAATGAATACCACAGACAGACAGCAGAATTTCTGTGTGGCCAGCAGAGAGAAAAGGCTCCTTGACTTTGTGAGCTACTGCAGCCGGATGCAGACGGAACACAGTCTCTAGAGAGTGTCTCTAAAGAGACACATCCTACAGACTTCTCTGGATTTCAGGCATAGTCAAGGGGAAGAAAAATCACTGGAACAGTCTTTACTGCTAGTGGTGGATTTAAAGAACTCTCAGAAACTGAGGAAAGTGCCTGGCAACAGTCACTTGCAGTTTCTACTCAGCGCAATGGGGAAACAAGAACCCATTGGAAACTGAAAGTAACTGTGGACTATTTGCTAAGAGGACTGTAATTTTACAGAGAGTGCAATTTGTGATAAGTGTATAAGGGCAACATCACTTTCTGTAGTTTAAGTATAAGTTGTCTGCAAAAATAAAATGGTTTTTAGTTGGTAATGTTTTTAAGTAATTTGTTACAATAAAAGTTTTAAAATGTGAAATCTTGTTGGGTCATTCTTTCAGCTAATAACTGGAAGTTCAAGTTGCTTTTTATAAGTTATTGGTCTCTACGGAGATCATAACAATATCCTTAAGGACTTAGACAGCTTGGTCAGTATTAATGCTGACTGGCAGTCTTGGTGATGGATATTGAAATCTCCCATCCAAAGCACATTCTGTGCTCTTGCCATGATCAGTGCCTCCAAGTGGTTTTCAACATGGAGCAGAGTTGATTCAGCAGATGAGAATGGGGTTTCTTGCCTACATTTGACCTGATGCCATGAGACTTCATGGAGTATGGAGTCAATGTTGAAGAATCCCAGGGTGAATCCCTCCCAATTTGCCACTACCTCTGGCTGATAACACTGTTGATGACATGCTTCCAGCACTTTGCTGATGACTGAGAGTAGGCTCTTGGATCAATATTGATTGGATTATATTTGTCCTGTTTTTAGTGGACAAGACATACCTGGGCAATTTTCACTTTGGCTGGTAGATGGCAAAGCTGTAGCTTTCCTGCAACAGGTTGGCTAAGGGCACAGCTAGTTCTGAAGCACAGGTCTTCAGTATGTAACCAGGGTGTTGTCTTTGCTATAGAAAGTGCACTCAGGTGTTTCATGTGGAGTGAACTGAATTGTCTGAAGACTGGCTTTTCTGATGTTGGGGACTTCAGGAGGAGATCTTAATGGATCACCCACATGGCACTTCTGGTTGAAGATGGTTGCAAACATCTCAGCCATGTCTTTTGTACTCACATGCTGGACCCCACCACCATTGAGGATGGGGATATCCATGGAGCCTTCTCCTCCTCTTGTTAGATATTTAATTGTCCACCACTGTTCATGACTGGGTGAGGGAGGACTGCAGAGTTCAGATACATGGTCACAGACCTGAAACTTTAACTCTGTTCCTTTCTCTACACAGATGCTGCCTGACCTGCTGAGGCTTTTCCAGTATTTTCTGTTTTTACTGCAGAACTTTTATCTGATTCGTTGGTTATGGGATCGCCTCATTTTGTCTATAGCATGCTGCTTCCATTTGTTTAGCATGCATGTAGTCCTGTGCTGTAACTTCACCAGGTTGGCACCTCATAGTCACATATGGCTGCTGCTGCTCCTGCCATGTCCCACATCTGCTGTTGCAACAGGACATAGCTAGGGATGGTGATGGAGTCTGGACTGTAGAATAAATGAATGGTTCTCTGAGTATGGCTATGCCAAGCTATTGCTTGATTAGGCTGTGGGACAGCTCTTCCAATTTTGGCACAAGTCCTCAGATGTTAGTGAGGAGGACTTTGTAATATAAAAACATAGGAAATAGGAGCAGGAATAGGCCATTCGGTCCTTTGAGTCTGCTCCGTCATTCAATACGATCATGGCTGATCCTCTATTTTAATGCCATACACCCACTCTCTCCCCATACGCCTTGACTCCTTTATTGTCTAGAAATCCATCTATTTCCTTTTTAAATATATTCAGTAACTTGGCCTCCACAGCCCTCTGTGGCAGAGAATTCCACAGGT
This sequence comes from Cetorhinus maximus, assembly GCF_964194155.1. Classification (NCBI taxonomy): domain Eukaryota; kingdom Metazoa; phylum Chordata; class Chondrichthyes; order Lamniformes; family Cetorhinidae; genus Cetorhinus; species Cetorhinus maximus. Next base: position 20,486,780 of record NC_135892.1, read on the forward strand.
TCACTAACCTCTAAGTGAAGAAGTTTCTCCTCATCTCAGTCCTAAATGGCCTACCCCATATCCTGAGACTGTGACCCTTTGTTCTAGAGCCCCCAGCCAAGGGAAACATCATTCCTGCATCCAGTCTATCCAGCTCTGTCACAATTTTATATGTTTCAATGAGATCCCCTCTCCTTCTTCTAAACTCCAGTGAATACAGGCCTAGTCGGCTCAATCTCTCCTCATATAATTCTGCCATCCCAGGAATCAGTCTGGTGAACCTTCACTGCACTCCCTCTTTGCGAAGTATATCTTTTCTTAGGTAAGGAGGCCAAAATTGCACATAATACTCCAGGTGTGGTCTCACCAAGGCCCTGTACAGCTGCAGTAAGACATCCTTGCTCCAGTACTCAAATCCTCCTGCAATGAAGACCAACATACCATTTGCCTTCTTAACTGCTTGCTGCACATGCATGCTTGCTTTCAGTGATTGGTGTACAAAGACACCGAGGTTCCTTTGTACGTCAACATTTCCCAATCTATAAAAACAAAAAACTACTGCAGATGCTGGAAATCCAAAACAAAAACAGAATTACCTGGAAAAACTCAGCAGGTCTGGCAGCATCGGCAGAGAAGAAAACAGATGACGTTTCGAGTCCTCATGACCCTTCAACAGAACTGAGTAAAATTAGGAGAGGGGTGAAATATAAGCTGGTTTAAGGTGGTGGGGGGGTGGGGGGAGAGAAGTTGGGGGGGGTGGGGTGGTTGTAGGGACAAGCAAGCAGTGATAGGAGCAGATAATCAAAAGATGTCACAGACAAAGGAACAAAGAGGTGTTGAAGGTGTTGATATTATCTAAAAGAATGTGCTAATTAAGAATGGATGGCAGGACACTCAAGGTACAGCTCTAGTGGGGATGGGGTGGAAAGACTGACAGGGCATTACAGGTATAGATTTAAAAATAATAGAAATAGGTGGGAAAAGAAAAATCTATATAAATTATTGGAAAAAACAAAAGGGAGGGGGAAGAAATGGAAAGGGGGTGGGGATGGAGGAGGGAGTTCAAGATCTAAAGTTGTTGAATTCAATATTCAGTCCGGAAGGCTGTAAAGTGCCTAGTCGGAAGATGAGGTGCTGTTCCTCCTGTTTGCGTTGGGCTTCACTGGAACAATGCAGCAAGCCAAGGACAGACATGTGGGCAAGAGAGCAGGGTGGAGTGTTAACATGGCAAGTGACAGGGAGGTTTGGGTCTTTCTTGCGGACAGACCGCAGGTGTTCTGCAAAGCGGTCGCCCAGTTTACGTTTGGTCTCTCCAATGTAGAGGAGACCGCATTGGAAGCAACGAATGCAGTAGACTAAGTTAGGGGAAATGCAAGTGAAATGCTGCTTCACTTGAAAGGAGTGTTTGGGCCCTTGGACGGTGAGAAGAGAGGAAGTGAAGGGGCAGGTGTTGCATCTTCTGCGTGGGCATGGGGAAGTGCCATAGGTGGGGGTTGAGGAGTAGGGGGTGATAGAGGAGTGGACCAGGGTGACCCTGCTCTCTTGCCCACATGTCTGTTCTTGGCTTGCTGCATTGTTTCAGTGAAGCCCAACGCAAACTGGAGGAACAGCACCTCATCTTCCGACAAGGCACTTTACAGCCTTCCGGACTGAATATTGAATTCAACAACTTTAGATCTTGAACTCCCTCCTCCATCCCCACCCCCTTTCCGTTTCTTCCCCCTCCCTTTTGTTTTTTCCAATAATTTATATAGATTTTTCTTTTCCCACCTATTTCCATTATTTTTAAATCTATACCTGTAATGCCCTGTCAGTCTTTCCACCCTACCCCCACTAGAGCTGTACCTTGAGTGGCCTGCCATCCATTCTTAATTAGCACATTCTCTTAGATAATATCACCACCTTTCCCAATCTATCACCATTTAAATAATATTCTGCCATTCTGTTTTTCCTACCAAAGTGGATGACTTCACACTTATCCATGTTATACTGCATCTGCCATGTATTTTCCCACTCACTCAACTTGTCTAAATCACCTTAAAGCCTCTTTACATCCTGCTCACCACTTACATTCCCACCTAGTTATGTATCATCAGCAAACTTGGAAATGTTACATTTAGTTCCGTCATCCAAATCATTGATATAAATTGTGAATAGCTGGAGCCCAAGCGCTGATCCTTGTGGTACCCCACTAGTCACCGCCTGTCACTCTGAAAAAAGACCCATTTATTCCTACTGTCTATTTCTAGTCTGCTAACCATGCCAATTTATTGCCCCCAATCCCATGTGCTTTTATTTTGCTCACTAACTTCTTATGAGGGACTTTATCAAAAGCTTTCTGAAATTCCAAATACACCACATCCACTGGTTCTCCCTTATCTATTCAACAGGTTACGTCCTCAAAAAGGTCCAGTAGGTTTGTCAAACATGATTTCCCTTTCATAATTCCATATTGACTTTGTCTAATCACGTTTATATTTTCTAAGTGTCCTGTTATCACATCCTTTATAATAGACTCTAGCATTTTCCTCACTACTGATGTTAGGCCAACTGGTCTGCCAGTCCCTGTTTTCGCCCTCCCTCCTTTTCTTAAATCGTGGGGTTACATTTGCCACCCTACAATCTGTCAGGACTATTCCAGAATCTGTAGAATTTTGGAAAATGACAACCAACGCATCCACTATTTCCATGGCCACCTGCTTCAGTATCCTGCCATGTAAATTATCAGGCTGCGGGGATTTAACAGCTTTCAGTCCCATTAATTTCTCCAGCACTACTTTTAAAATAATACTAGTTTCCTTCAATTCCTCCTTGTCACTAGGCCCTTGTTTCCCAGGAATTTCTGGGAAGTTATTTGTGTCTTCCTCCGTGAAGACAGAACTAAAGTAGTTGTTTAATTGCTCTCCTATTTCCTTGTTCTCCATTATAAATTCTCCCATTGTGGACTGTAAGGGACCTACATTTGTCTTCACTAATCTTTTTTGTTTACATAATCATAGAAGCTTTTACAGTTTTCTACTTACATTCCTTGCAAGTTTACCCTCATACTCTATTTTTCCCCTCTTGATCAACCACTTTGTCCTCCTTTGCTGAATTCTAAACTCCCAATTCACAGGTTTGCTACTTTTTCTAGCAACTTTATATGACTCCTTTTTGGATCTAATACTACCCTTAATTTATTTTGTTAGCCATGGTTGGGCCGGCTTTCCTGTTGTGTTTTTGCACCAGAAAGGAATGTATAACTGCATTCACTCCTTAAGTATTAGCCATTGCCTATCCACCGTCATGCCTTTTAATAAAGTTCCCCAATCTATTGTAGCCAACTCGCCCCTTATACCTTCGCAGTTTCTTTTGTTTAGATTTAGGATCCTAGTTTTGGATGGGACTACTTCACTTTCCATCCTAATGAAGAATTCTATCATGTTATGATCACTCTTTCCTAAAGTACCCCACACAGCAAGATTATTAATTAACCCCTTCTCATTGCAGAATACCAAATCTAGGATAGTCCGTTCCCTAGTTGGTTCCTGACATACTTGTCTAAAAAACCATCTCACACACACTCCAGGAATTCATCTGCCACTCTATGTGTAGATTAAAGTCACCCATGATTACTGTAGCATCCTTGTTACATGCATCTCTAATTTCCTGTTTCATGCCATCCCCTACCTTACGACTGCTGTTTGGATGCCCATTGACAACTTCCACTAACATTTTTCACTCCTTGCTGCTTCTTAGCTCCACCCAGACTAATTCTACATCTTGATTTTCTGAGTCAATATCCTTTCTCACTATTCACTAATGTCATCCTTTATTACCAATGCCACTTCATCTCCTTTTCTTTTTGCCTGTCCTTCCTAAATATCAAATACCCTTAGATATACAGTTCCCAGCCTTGGTCACCCTGCAGCCATGTCTCAATAATCCCAATAATATTGTACAAATACATCTATTTGCATTGTTATTTGGTCTACCTTATTGTGAATGCTCTTGATTTCAGATACAGTGCCTTCAGGTTTGTCTTTTAACATTTTTACACATTTTTTTGTACTATGGCCCTATTGGCTGCTAGCCCTTGTTTCCTCTGCCTTATACTTTTGTTTTTTACTTTTCTATCTTTCATTTCTATCTTTGTTTCCCTCTCTTGTGTCTCCTCGCTCAGGTTCCCATCCCCCTGACACTCTAGTTTAAACCCTCCCCCACAGCATGATCAACTGGACTGGGTGTGCCTTTGTCGTATCTAGTGTCTAGGTCAATGCCGGGTGGTCTGTCCGGTTTTATGCTTACTGCTTCTTGTAGCGCTTTGAGGAAACTGAGCGGCTTTCAAGGCTATTCCAGAGAGCAGTTAAAAGTGAACCACATAGTTGTGGATTTGGAGCCATGTATAGGCCACAACGGGAAAGGATGGCAAATTTCCTTCCCTAAAGGACATTACTGAGCCTGATGGGTTTTTATGACAACCTGGTAGTTTCATGGTTACAATTATTAATACTATTTATTCATTCCAGGGGTTTAAAGAAAAATAATTAACTGAATTTAATTTTGCCCAGCAGACATCTCTGGAACATTAATCCAAGCCTCTGGATTACCAATCTACTAACATAAAAATGTTACTGTACCCAGCAATTTATGCAACTTCCAATGCCATCTATCTTTATGTCATCTGCAACCTCAGGCATGTGACTTTCTATCCCATCATCCAAGCTGTTAGTAAGTCCAGTAAATAGCTGAGGCAAAAACACAGGTCCCTGTGGGATGCCACAGGGCACCAACCTGGCAATTAGAGTACTCGTCCATTATCCCTATGTGCTGCCTCCTGCCACTGAACCAATTTCCTAACCAGGTCAATAGTTTGCCTTCAATTCCACGAACTCCAGATTTAACTAATAGCCTGTTATGATGGACTTTATCAGATGCCTTCTGGAAGTTCATATAAATAACATCCGTAGACATTCCCCATCAACGACTTTAGTCACCTGATGAAAAAATTCAATTAGGTTTGTCAGGCATGACCTAACCTTTACAAATTCAAGCTGACTCTCGCTAATTGACTGAAAATTTTCCAAGTGTTCAGTAACTTAATTATAGACTCTAGTAATTTCCTGACAATAGACGTGAGGCTAAGTGGTCTGCAATTCCCTTGTTTCCTGCTGTCATCTTTCTTAACTAGTGCAGTGATATGCACAATTTCCCAATTGAAAGAAACAGTTCCTGAATCAATAGAACTTTGGACGATCATAGTTTCGGCATCTGCAATGTACTTACATCAAAACCTTAGGATGGAAACCATCGGGTCCTGGTGAGTTATCACCCCTGAGTGCCACTATTTTCTACATTACTGTTAATTTCCTTATATTAATTAAATAGTCATTTGGTAGTATAGAATGTGAGCATTGCTGAAAAAAGAGACATTCTGTCAAAGCTTTTCATCTTGCACCCATCAGGACAATTCACAAGAACACAATGTAAGGCAAAACAACAAGTTTATTTTGAACGAGAAGAGAGAGCTGATTGGTTGGCAAGTGGACTCTATACCTCTTCTCATACAATATAAATTTGTTGTTTTCCCTTACATTGTATCCTTGCGAATTGTCCTGATGAGTGCAAGATGAAAATCTTCAACAAAATGTCCCTTTTTTCAGCAATACTTATATTAATTATTCTGAGTTCCTTTTCCTAATTTAAAATTAGTTTTGTTAGGATTTTGTGCGTGCTGTCCTCTACTACTCTCTCTCTCTACTGTAAATGCTGATACAAAGTAGTTATTTGCTCTGTCCACCATTTACTTATTTTCATTTATAATTTCACCATTATCAGTTTAAAGGGATTCTCATTGCTCTTAATCACCCTTTTTTTCCAAATATAATTGCAAAGGTTTTTGTGCTAATCTTGATATTTCTTTCAGGTTTCTCATGCATTCTTTTTGTAGCGCTTGCTATCCTTTGTCATCCTCTATGTTAATAGGGTCTAAGTCAGTTGGTGAAGCCAAAATCAAGACAGGGAGCTTTACTTTATTGAGAGAATTATTGACTTGTTCAGTCTTACAGCTCTCCTCCTAATCTCCCAGTGTCCCAGCTATCCTCTATTTTTATGCTCTTTTTGAAACCAATAAATAATATTAACAAATAAACTAATTACATTGACATCCTCTTAAAGGGGCACTGTAAAAAAAAATTTTCAAAAGAAACTTATCGAATCAAATCAAAATGGTGTTCCCTGGTCTGACAATGCACTCCAGCCCCTGGAGAACCCATTGGTTGCGGAAGGCCTCAAGTATACTGGTGGACACCTCATACTACCTCTCCAGGGGCACCCGAGCATGAATGTAACCGCAGAAGAGGTGCAGACAGTGGGCTCTAATGACCCCCCTCCATGGCCCGATGCCTGGACCTGTTAATGGCCATCTTTGCCAGGCTCAGGAGCAGGCCCATGAGGGGGTCCTCTGATCTGCCCAACCCCCCTCTGCATCAGGTGACCAAAGATCTGGAGCGTGGGGCTGACATGCAACCATGATTTGAGGAGCAATCCCATAAACAACCAAGCAGGAGCTACAACCTCTGGAAACCAATATGAACATGGAGCACGGAGTCCTCAAGGCCGTGGAAAATCCTGGCGGCCAGGGAGTCTGAGAACCAGCTCAATCTATGATGGCACAGGACTGCTGTGTGCAACAGCCTTCAGGCAAAATCCCCAGTGGTAAAGGGGGGGACTCCTGCATAAAGAGCCCTCCACTGGGGGCCCCACTAACTCCGGATAGTAGGGCAGAACAGCACCGAGTATCCTTTAGTTATATGTGTCCAAAGATAATTAATACCCATCACCTGTTTCTCTTAACCTTAACAATGTAATTGACATGACATTAACATTTTGCTGTCCTTTGTATCTCTACATTTACCTGTTCCACTTTTTGCATTCTTGTATGCTTTCACTTTTAGCTTTACGCTGTCCCTTACCTCTCTAATTGTCTATGTGTTTAGTTTTTTGGTTCTTGCTCCATAAGGGCACAAACTTGTTCTGTATCATGTTTAATTTTATTTTGAACACCTCCCACTGATCTCCTGTCATTTAACACAATGGCTGATTTGTGCAGGGTGGAGGCAGAATCTAGGCGGAATTGTTCCAGATTTGCATAAGTGCAGTAGCAGGAGGGAAAAAGAACGTTTTACCCACTGGCCGCAATGGAGGCTTTTCACGCCGTATCATCCCATCCCATCTCATTAATCATGCATTCCTGGTAATCACACCGCTTCAATGGTGGGATGGCTCTCATTCACCCGCCACGCCGTCACCTCACACCGGGCGCCATATTTAAAGTGCAGCCGCACGCACACCTCTCAGTGCTTCCAGCCCAGGACTGCTGCATGGAAGACATGGCCCTGAAAGGCAAGAAGAGTGCAGCCCCACATAATTCAGTGACCAATCCCTTGAGCGCCTTTTGGATGTCGTGGAGGCCCGCCATTATGTTCTCTACCCCTGCTCTGGGTAAAGGCCAGCAAGCAAGGTCACAAATCCAGCATAGGAGATGGTGGTCAGTGCCAACACCCTGCAAAAGAGGGCAGCCACCCAGTGCCGAAAAGAGGATGAATGATCTCTCCCGTTCCACCAGGGTAAGTCACTCTTCTTATCACTCTCAACTCACACACTCACAAACCCATCACACACCCACAGGGACCTCACACCTCAAGGGACGACACCACTAACTCTCACACACACCCTCACATCTCCATCAAACTCATATCCTCTGGAGCTCATGTCCTCATCCCCTCCATGTCTCCGCTCACCACACAAACATTCCGCACAATGCCATGTGCCCTGCTCACACTCTCTCCATCTGTTTTCATGCAGGAGGAGCAGGCTCAAAGCAGCGGGGAGAGGTCCCAGGTCGAGGATGGAGTGGCTCACATTAGCCCCTCACTCGCTTTGAGGAACGTGCCATTGCGCTGACTGGTGAGGATGTGGACCGTGCCTGTGGTGATGGTGAGGACGGTGGTGAACACCCTCGTGAGGATCCTGCACCACATCATCCCTCCTGCAATGCAAATGTAAATGCTCCCTCTCCTGCTTTTGACTCTGCTGACAGGCACTAATTATCTCTACTTTGGTTCACAGGGAGCTCTGCCAAGCGACCGACACTCTCAGCCAGCCAGTCCCTCAGCTCCATCCAGGTCCTCATCTCCAGCCAAGAGGACATTTCCTTCGTTGAAGAGCTGGGAATAAGCAGCCTGGAAGACCGGTCTCAGCGCTCACCCACACCCTCCACCAGCGCAGAGACACACACCTCGGTGGGACCTAGATCTAGAACAGGGTCAGGTTCACAATCTGGTGGTCACCACACAGACACGTGTCCGCAGCAGGAGGAGGCAGGTTCAGCCGAGCTGCCCGGCACTCGGAGGACCGTTGGGGAAGAGGCAACTGTGAGGTGCGAGACAGATGAAGAACCTCTGGATTCGGCCTTCTAACCCATCCTGGAGAGTCAGCAGAAGGCGAGGGAACAACACGCAGAGCTGTTGGAAGCCCTCAACAGAGTGGCACATGAGTCGGAAGACTGCATCCACCTGCTCTCTGATGAAGTGGTGCCCACATGTGCGCATATGGAGGTCTCCATGGGAAGGATGGCAGACGCCATGGGGACCCTGGTCCGGCAGAATGCAGAGGTGTGTGCAGACCTGCACTCCATCGATGCAGGCCTAGGTGACTTCCTGCAGTGGCAACGCGAGAGGGAAACTGGGAATCTCGACATCTCTCCGGGAGCACCTTCCCTTTAAGGAGTCAGGCCGGGGCCCTCAGGCACCCAAAGGGAGGAGGAGCAGCAGCTGTACACCCCTGGGTCACCCACTCAGGAATTCCAGAGGCTGTCCTCTCCCTCTGAGTCCCCATTGCCTGTGACCCCCTTAACCTTGTCCTCTGTCACCGCAGAGGGAGCAACTGACCCACAGGAGGGCAGCTAAAGCAAGCTGGGGTTCCCCAGGGCCTTGGCTGTCCAGAGGACCCACGCCAAAATTATCAGGGGTGACAGGGCCAACCATTGCACTGATTGAGTCCACCTCTGCTGCGGATGTCAGGGCAGCACCAAGAAGTGTTAGGCCTAGAAAAGTTAAGAAACTCTGATCACAATTGGTCGCACAGGTGAGCACATTTTGTTAATTTATAATCTGAAAAAATATTCACTATCACTGAATAACTTTGAATGGTGTCTTTCAGCTTCATTTACAGGCCTCGTGAGTCTTCACCCTCCATCTCCCCGCCACCCCCACCAGCCGTTCAGCTGCATGCAGCTGGCCCACAAGTGATTCTGGAGAGAGAGGTGTGTGTGTGGCAGGGCCTTTCGGAGCCTCGTGCAAGCCTCTCCCACACATGCAGACCCTTCCTCCATCACACTCATCTAGATTGTCCTGAGCATTTTCAATGCTGCCTGCTGGGGTTCGTTTTCAGTGTCCATCTGAGCTGACCTGCATCTCTGCCCACCCATTGATCACACTCCCATGCAGCTCCTGCTCCCCCGCCAAGTCTCCTTCCACTTTTGGATTTGCAAGCATGGTGCATTTAACATTCTTCTTCAGCTCCCCCCAGCCTTTCCCCTCCCCCAGTCACCCATGTCCTTTCCCCCATCATTGTCGACCCCCCCGGCATCACCTTCCACCTCCCCACCGTCTCCTACCAGCCATAACCCTTTTCTTTCAGGGATGTCCAGGTGCACGTGCACGTTCCATACCTTCCCAAAAATCCAACCCCTTTCCAAATTGACCTCCCTGACCTCATCCTTCCCATCCCCAAGGTCCATGTCTGCATTTGAGTCCCCACCAAACACCCTCGCTGTCCCTTCTACTGATACCCTTCCACCCTACTGCCTCACTCTGCCCTCTCTCATTCTCACCAGTCCCTCCTACCACACCCACTCTCATTTAGCTCCCCAGGAGGCAGTCATCAACTCCACAGGCTCCTCCCTTGCATGTTCACCTGGACATCCACCCCCACTAACTCTTTCACCCCCACTGGAACCCCTTCCCCACTCAAAAATCCTTTCCCCACTCGGAACTCCTTCTCCACTTGGAACTCCTTCCCCCTCCCGGACTCCTTCTCCCCCGGACTCCTTGTTTCCCCCACCCCGGACTCCTTCCCTCCCCCTTACTCCTTCTCCCTTCCTTACTCTTTCCTCCACTCTTACTCCTTTCCCTCTCTGGGCTCCTTCTCCCCCCCGGACTCCTTCCTCCCCCGGAATACTTCCCTCCTCCAGCATCTTCCTACCCCCTGGGCTCCTTCCTACTTTCTCCCCCTGGACTCCTTCCTCCACCCTTACTCCTCCTCCCCTCCAAACTCCTTGCCTTCCACCTTCCTCCCCTTTTATACCTACCTCCCCAGTTGCCATATTCTCCCCAATTCCCCCCTCCTTCCCCCGTTCTCTCTCCCCACTCCCAACTTTACCCCCAACACCTTCGTTTCCCCCCTCCCAACCTCAGCCCTCTCCCGACACACCTTCCTCTCCCAGTCAAACTTAGACCTTCCTCTCCCACCCCCTCGAGGATCATCGTAGCAGACCATGGCCAGGACGCTGAAGCTCCAAAGCAGACCCTCAACCGTGACTTTCCACCTTCCATGAGCTGCTTCGCGGCAGAGCCATGTCCATGAGAATCCACCCAGCGTGTGATGGACGTTCCTCCAGGATCCCATTGCTGTCGGGCTCCAGCATCTTCTGCTCCACAGATGTCCGTGATCTGAGCAGGGCCCTGGCGGTAAGTCCAGACTTCTGCACGTCACACCTGTCAAGACGTGTTCTGCACCAGCATATTTTCCCACCAATGTGGGCAGTAAATTTGACCTTGGGAGGGTGATCCTGGCGAGCTGGGCTTATAATGATATGCAGATGTGTGACAATAAAGTTCCTGATGTCTGGCGGTGGGAAATGCAGACCGCCATTGATGGGCAGTGTGGACGATTACAAACTGACCTTCCAGCCATATTGTCCGCTCATGCCCGCCATGACACCTGACGCCAGCGGGCATGGAAAATTCTGCCCTCTGTCTCACCCCATTGAAGTCAGCCTTCCCTAAATTTAGATTCTTAGTAGCATTTTTGCATTTCTCCCTTTCAAGCACAATGTTGAACTCAATCATATGGTGACTGCTAGTAGAAAAACATTCTCACACTGTTAGTTTCCTATTAGGGGGAAATAAAGGAATACAGTAATGGTCAAGGGACTTGACTTAAAATATCCCAGCATGCAAAACCACAATTGCTAAGTAGTTAACGGTTAAAGTTCAGGCTGGGACAGAGAGAATGCTGAACCTTGCTCATTCTCAGGGCTTGCGAGCATCAGCCAGACCATATTGGATGAAGAAGAATGTAAATATGATAGATTGGGAGTTTTGGGAGTCAGACTGAAGCCTTAGGTTGGAAAACAACTAAGATTGAGCCTGTTTACAGCGGATAGGGAAAGAACAGATGGTCTTGTCTTAGTTTAGGTAAGAGGGATGATCTCTCTGCCTGAGTGAGAACAAAATAGGGACATCAGACTTGTAAGTTTAATGTAAACCTATATGTTGACAAGATCGAAACCTGGAAACTTCTTGTACATGACCAATAATGTATAAATATGATGAACACTTGTAGTTTAGCAGAGTCTCAAGCTGCATTGAGATGGTGCCCTCCTTGCAATTGCTCGAATAAACGATCGTAACCTGTACCTGAGTCTCCTGTGGTCCGTTCATCAAAGACACCACAACAGTTCTTAACTAAATCCTGCTCATTATTTATTATTAAATTTAAAATGGCCTGACTCTCTCATTGGTTCTAGGGTATAATTCCATAGAAACCTGTCCTGAACACACTCAAGAAATTTTCCATGGCCTGTATTTAGCTCTCCCCCACCATCAGGATTGAGAGTGGACGGATCATTAAATCCCTTGGGTACCCTGCCCACCGCCTACCTGTCTACCCCTGCCCCTACTGCAATTATACCAGTGGCAGGGGTGGCGTCACCTTAAGAGGGCAATTAATGGTCACTTGAGGGCCTCATCCAACCACACCAAGCAGCCAATCCTGCAGGTTTCCCTGGGCCATTGGAGGGCTCCCCTAAGGTTTTAAGCCCCACCCCCAGGTTGCCTCTCAAACCCCAACCCACCCACCCCTTCACCACAAACCCCTCCCTACCCCTCGCTGGGGTCTGCCCTCTTGGCCCTGCAGAGACCTACCCAAATGACCCAGCGCCACATGCCCCAAGAGGTGGAGAGCTGTCGGCCAGTCACAATCTCTGATTGGCCGGCAGCTCCCTGAGGCAGGACTCACCTCCAGCCTATTAATTGTCAATTGACTGTTAAATGGCTGTGGGACAGCCCAGGTTCCCCTCGGCAGGCTGCCCCCTGACATTTTAGTTGGGGAGTGGGGGTGCTGTGGGGAAACCAGTGCTCCGTATAATTCAGCCCTATATTTTGACATGACCTCAATTACTTGCTCCAATTTATATGTAAGTTAAATTCCCCCATTAACACCACACTGCCTTTTTATTACATGCTTGTCTAATCTCTGCATTAATATACTCTGCAATTTCGCAACTACTATTACGGGTCTATACACAAGGCAAAATGAAATTTTAAATCCTTTTCTATTTCTTAATTCTACCCATAAAATCTCCATTGCTTGCTTACAACCTGTTATACCATCTCATACCAGACAGAGTGTAATTATAGTATAAAGCATTGCTTCAACAATTTCCATTGACAAGTCAACAACAGAATTTATAATGGAAAAGGTTCACAGCAAGTGCACCTGGAGGTAAGGTTTTTAATGTTACTCGACAATCTCCATGATATTATACACTGATAGTCAAGAGCAAGTTGAGTTTTCAGGTCAGCTAAGACTTGAAGATAATGCTAATGGAAACAATGTGGCAGAGAGGGGGACGAGGAGGAGGTAAATATGACAAGAGGGATGGAGGAAGAGAAGAGGAGAGGAGGAGAGAAGAAATTGTTGGGAGCTGAACAAACAGCCAGTAAGGGGGTAGGAGGAAGAAGTCACGGGGAAAAGAAGCAAGGAAGGACTTAAATTTATATAGCGCCTTTCATGATCTTAGGACATCCCAAAACACGTTACTGCTGATGAAATACTTCTGACGTGTAGTCACTGTTATAATGTAGGAAATCCAACACACAGCAAGATCCCACAAACAGCAATGAGACAAATGACCAAATAACCTGCATTAGGTGATCTCGTTTGAGGGAGTAATATTGGCCAGAGCATCAGGGAGAATTACCCTAAAAATAGTCACATTTATCCAAGAGGGCTGTCAGGGCCTTGTTTGAGGTCAGGTCTGAAAGATGGCACCTTTAACAGGGACTGTACTGGAGTGTCGGTGTAGATTTTGTGGTCAAGTCCCTGAACTGGGACTAGAACCCACAGCCTTCCGACTTGGTGGGGTTGTTGTGAACTGAGCCACAGCTGTAGAAGTGAAGAAAAGGCAACAGTGGAGGGGGAAGAGGAATGGAAAAAATGGGGGGGTGGGTGTGGATTAAGGTAGAGGAGAAGGGAAGAAGATGAGGTAAGTGGGGAGGCTGTAAATGAGAAATTCATGGAGAGAGGCATATGTGGTTATTGTAAAAAGAGAAATGAAGCAGACAGAGTGGAGGTAGCCAGTGAGGAACAATTGCAGCTGTTGTGGGATTGGGAAGAATGGATTAATCACTAATGCTTAAGTTAAGGGGCAGAAAACAATTAGTAGGCAGGAGTGGGGTGGGGGGGGGGGGTGAAATCAGAAATATTTTGCTCAGTGTGGCATGGGGAGAGGTGAGGATAAAGAGTCATGAACCTGCTTAGTATAGGTAGGAAAACTCTTGCTCATGTGAGTGGTTGAGGTCTGAAATCGGTCTTGGTGCGATGGAGATGGGGAAATTGCCCAGGTCAGAGTGTTTTGAGAGACTGATAGCCTGTTAATTCAAGGGTGGAGCTCAGTTCCAAACTCTTGCTTATGTCATGGCCAAAAGGCATGAAAGGAAAAACATATATATGTCTATATCATCCTGATGCCTTTATAAAATTATTATTTTTAAAAAAAATACAAAGGTTTTACACTGACTGAAGCCTGACTTGTTACGGCTCACACAAAAGGAACTTCTAGTCTTCAGAAAACAACAAGGATCTCGTTATCTCTAAAGAGGCACTAATGCCCCCTGTGACTGCAGAAATCAAATTCCAAGGAAATGCATATAGACCCTTTACATTTCTAAGACAAAGCTCTGGCCAATGGAGGTGATACATCTCTGAGGACAAAGGGGCCCTGATGCTGCTGAAACTTATTAATGGATGCAACATTAACTATCTGAAGAATTCAGACCAGGGATGTACATCCTTTGTCCTGCCCCCCCACACCCACCCTGCCCCAAGTTGCTAGAACCTGGAATATTGCCTTGTGGAGCTGAATCCAGGCTTCCATCAATAAAGCAGCAGCAGAAACAGAGCTCTGCCCAGGTTTAAATTGCCTGGCCCTCACCTACACTGTTTTCTACTGGAACATCTGAACTTCTGTACCAGTGCCTAGTCTCATCTCTCCATGCTTCTCCCACTGTGGGAGTCAGCACTGCTGGAAAAGCGGATCACCTTGCATCAGTTTCAGCCTGCTAACCTCTCTGAAGGAATACACCATTGGACTTTTGATTCTGGACTCTGGGCTCACGTGAAACAATAATTCTTATTTTGTATGTGGCCTTTGCCCTGTAACCCTTTCTTTCCCTTAGCCCTCTTTTATTGCGTGAATGTACTGGTGCTACGTAGTGTCACGACTCACTGGGGATAGTGCGCTGCAATATCAGGCCCAGTGCTCCCGAGATGCAACAAATGTGAAACATTTTGATCAACCCACCTAATTGGTTAACTTAGATTAACAGAATATGAGCACCGGGTTTGTAAACTTATTAAGTAAATAATTGTTTATTGAACAATTTGTCTTTAACCAGTAGCAAAAGAAAGAAATATGAACTGTTAATTTCTAACACAATAACCTAATCTCTACCCCCTTCTTAAATCCCTATAAACACACATACAACACATAATACACACAAAACATGGATTTTAAGGGTGGGATAAAACAGTTCAATAGCACCAATTCCGGAGTACAGGATTTGATCGGTTAATTTTGATCAATGTCTTCCAAATTCCTTTCAGTTCTTTGTTGCTGACATGAGGTTGTCTTCCAGCACTTTCAGTCTATAGTTGACTGGTTGAGCACTTGCATTTCAATATCTCTAACAGTATTTTTCCCCTTTTCCTCTTGACAGGGGTATTCAGAGTGAGAGAGAGAGAGAGAGAGAGAGAGAGAGCAGGTTATAGAGATATGAGGAGAAAAAGCTAGCTAGCTATTATTGTAGGATTACTAGAATCTTCCACACACAGGAGCAAGAGATTTTAGGTCTTTTTCCTTTTAGGCTAGGAGCTATTCTGGTGCACTGCTCTCACATGAAGCTTGGTCACCTGATCATGATCCAATTAAAACATTGTTGCCAGACAGTTCCCTATTAGACCGGACTCCTCCTCAGCACCATCCTGTCTTTCATGACACATTCTGTTCCAGGACAGCAACATTGTTTATATATCTCACACTGTTCCAGTGGACATGCCTTTCAAACTGCAGCCATTGTAATTTTAATCCACTGTCCAACAGAAATAAAAAGATATGTTCTTTACAGTAGCAACACCACCCACCCCCCCTGCATTTTGAGTGCATGTCAAATAAATTAACCCTCTGAGTTTGCCCTATCTCAAGTTTGCAGTGGGATTATTAATAAGGGACTGGATCACTCCAAAAACTGAAGGATTAGGGAAAATATGCCAATAAAAATAAAATAAATAGTTTTTTACTTATTAAGGGGGAAATCAAAAATCAAAAACCATTTTTCTGTTTTACAGACAGGTGGTGAGTGGCGAAATCAGGGCTGTTTTAAATTAAACCCCTTCCTGTCGGTAACACTTAGTAGAGGGAATTTTCATCCAAGCGCCTGCTGCTTGCAATTCAGCATCTTCACTTTGTGTCCTTCACATTATGTTGTAATTATAAGGAGTTGGTCATGTAATGTTATTCTTAGAGTGGCATCTGTGGGTTCAATGCCTCTAGATTCTGGAGACCATTTTAAAATGTATATCAGATAGCTCACTGAACATAGATGTAAGATGATCCATGTTGGACCAGGAAGTATGAAATGGGTGCAGGATTGTAAGCTATTGAAAAAAATGGTTGAAAAAAGTATGGACTTGATCACAATCATTCACTGAAAAGCTCCACTCAATGTGAAATATACCAGCATCTTGCAAAAAATACATTTGATGAACAATTTATTTTGTATTAAACATTAAGATATATACGCTTGATACATTAGGGCATTTTCCTGAATTTGGGTTGAGTAAAACTGTTGAAGGAATTAACAGGAGACTCTACCCAATCATTAACAAGTGCTACACTTGCTGTGCAATTACTTTATACTAACACTGAAAGCAATCACTGGATGAGTGACTGAGGTTTATACCTGGAAGAGGACTTCTGGCCTGTGGGTGATGTTTTTGCCCATGATTCTAAAAGAATGACTTAAAGCTGGAAATCAAACAGCATTAGATCACTGAGAAATAAAGAAACATTTAAATATTTGTATGATAAGATTTTAGCTGGTACTCTGATCTTACCATCTGACTGTTCAACACTTAAGATAATGGCAAATAATTACCTATACAACTTTAAGTTGGACAATGCAAAGTAAGCAATTCAAAATGAGAACCACTAAACCTTCAGGTATCATCTCCTCACCCAACCTTCCCTGCACAGCATTCCTCAAACCAACACACCTTGAAGCTCCAGTCATTTTTCTCTCGACACATCTTATAAGGAACATAGCTTTTTATTTTTGTTGGACTGTTGTAAAGAACATATCTTTTTATTTTCGGTTGGACTGTGGATTAGAATTACAATGGTTGCAGGTTGAAAGACATGTCCACTGGAAAAGGATGAGAGATATATACAATGTTGCAGTCCCGGAACAGAGTGTGCCATGAAAGACAGGATGGTGCTGGAAAGGAGCCCTGGACCAAGGGAGCTTCCTGACAACAGCATTTTAATTGACTCATGACCAAGTGACCTGGTTTTGTGTGAAAGCAGAGCAGAATAGCTCCTCGCCTGAAAGGATCAAGGCCTAAAACCTCTTTCTCCTGTGTGTGGAAGATTCCAGTAATTCCACAAGAATAGCTGCTGGCTTTTTTCTCCTCAGATCTCTATAACCTATCTCTGAAAACTCCTGACAAGAGGCAAAGGGGAAAATCACTGTTAGAAACATTGTAAGGCAAGTGCTCAACCAGTGAACTAGAGACTGAAAGTGCTGGAAGACCACCTTGTGTCGTCAACAAGAACTGAAAGGAATTTGGAAGACATCGATCAAAATCAACCTATTGAATCCTGTACTCTGGAATTGGTGCTATTGAACTGTTTTATTCCACCCTTAAAATCCATGTTTTTGTGTGTCTTATGTGTCTTGTAAATGTGTGTATAGGGCTTTAAGAAGTGGGTAGAGATTAGGTTATAGTGTTAGAAATTAGCAGTTCATATGTCTTTCTTTTGCCACTGATTAACGACAGTTTGTTCAATAAATATTATTTATTTGTCTATTAAATTTACAAACCTGGTTCTCATATTCTGTTAACCTAAATTAAACAGTTAGGTAGAATTGGGGCAATCTGGTGGTTTGATCAAAGTTTTCACATTTGTTGTGGCTCAGGGAACAGTGGGGCCTTAATATTACAACGCACTATCCCCAGTGAGTCGTGACAATCTCCTCACATCCCCACCTGGACTGCCTACACTGAAACTCACCATCATCTTATTGATGTCCCACACTTATCCCTCACAGTCACTCTCCACAAATGCCGTCCTTGCATCCTCTCAACACAATCCATTTCTCACACTTGTAACTATGCTTTCGCTCTTTGCAGAAGAGAGGGTAGAGGACTACGGAGAGGAGGGGAACCGGAGTGGGGGTTAGGGGTGGGTGGCCCTGCAGCCATCCTGACTGCTGCAGTTGCTGCTGTGGAGGCTGGAGAAATCAGTGGACTGGTGGAGTGCATGGCCATTGGAGATGGAGCAATGGGGTTTCCCAGATACCTGTTGACAAAATTAGATATCACACAGCCACATGCACACAATACTCACTCATAGTGACCTTCTGTCGCCAGTAATTGAAATATGTCATCAGCACAATGTTGACTTTGAGGCTTTTCCCTTTTCAGTTCAAATTCATGTATTTCATTGTCCCCCATAGGCCCATCAAGTAGAAGGGAGGAGATGGTGCAGGATGAGGCCTAGGATTCCTGAGAGGAGCTCACACACTCTAAGGAAGCACTGCCACATGGCTTGTGTGCACCCTCCACTAACTGACACATGCACATCTTGCTGGGGCCTCCAAGGCTGTCTCGTGGGTCGTCATATGGTGAGCCACTTCTCACAAGTGAGCGGGAGGAGGTGCTGGAGACTGTGAGAAAGTCCCATTGGAGGGTGTAGGGCGCTTCAAGCTCCGCTCAGCTGGACGCAGATGCTGATCCTCAAGGATCATCTAACAAAAGGATACTTCTGGAGCAGCAGGAGAAAATGTGTGAGGTTCTGTCAGCATTTCCTGAGGCACTGAGCACCATTGGGGAGAGATTGTGGGAGTCCATTGCTAGCATGTGTGGTATTATGTCTCAGGCCTTTGCACTGATGTCTATCTCCATGAAAAGAGTGACCATGGAATGATGTGGCAAGCTCACTAATGGCCTGCACACTCAGTCTGCCAGTCTAAGTTGGATGGAGGAAAAACTTGGCTTGGCCTTTCAGCACCTCACTGAAGTGCAACAAAGGGCTCCCCAGCTCTTGGCTAGCAGGGAACTGCAAATGGATCATGAGAGGGAAGATGAACCGGCCACTCTGCTCCCACTCCTCCCCTCTTTGACTCCACTATCCCCTGTCAGGGACCTATGCATTGATCCCTGTCCTGATGGCCAATCCTGTCTGCCAGCTCCAAAACCCAGAGGACATCGATCTTGAGCAGCTGAATAAGCAGCAAAAGAACAAGCAGTTAGTCTCTAGCTCCGCTGAAATCATGCGGGTAGCACCATCTAGAAGTAATGATCAGTGAGTCATGGAGTCATAGGGCGTAATCCTGTTCTCCCCGCGATGAGTTTGGTGGAGGGGCAGCATTTAGTTGAGTGGGACTGTCGCAGGTAGGGACCCAGCCACCTTCGGACTTCACTCTGATTAAGTCCAGGGTGGGAAGGTCCACCCCTCCACCAATTAAGTCCCTTAAGTAGGCCACTTTAGGGCCTCATCCTGCCACTTTGGTACCAGTGGAGTATATTGTGGGAAAATGTGAACTTTTTCACTTCGGCAGGTAGAATAGAAAAGCAGCATATTATTTAACAGGTTTCAGAACTCTGAGGTACAAAGTAATCTGGATGACATTGTAAAAGAATCACAAAGGGTACTATGCAGGTACAGCAAGTGATTAGGAAGGTAAGTGGAATGTCGTCACTTATTGCAAGGAGAATGGAATATAAAAGCAGGGAAGTGTTGCTGCAGTTGTGCAGGGCCTTGGTGAGACCACATTTAAAGTATTGTGTATAGTTTTGGTCTCCTAATTCATGAGAAACAGTGCAGAGAAGGTTCACTTGACTGATTGCTAGTTCTGTGTTATGGGTTTGTTTGATGTCTCAATGATGAGATCTTGTGGTTGTATGTTTAAACAGGAACCATTTATTGTTAATCGTTAACTATGTACAGATCGCAGTTAATGTCGTTCATGGTGCTGTTGCCATGCAGGTAGGCTGTTTCTAGAGTGTTCTACTAGTCTATTACCATGTGACTCTAGGCATCATACCATGGGTGGTGATATTCCCCAGTGCCATGTTAACCCTTACTCTGCCAAGCACCTTTACATTACAATGGCATGCAGGCATATACAACATTATACATCGCCTGGGATGAAGGGGCTATCTTATGAGGAAAGGTTGGACAGGTTGGGCCTGTATCCAATAGAGTTTAGAAAAATGAGAGGCAATCCTCTTGAAAAAATAAGATCCTGAGGGGACTTGACAGAGTGGATGTTGAAAGGAGAGACCAGAATTAGGGCATTCAGTTTAAAAATAAGGTGTCTCTCATTTAAGATGGAGATGAGGAGCAATTTTTTTCTCTCAATCTGTAGAATTCTCTTCCCCAGAGAGCATTGGAGGCTGGGTCATTGAATGTTTTTAAAGCTGAGTTAGATAGATTCTTGACTGACAAGGGAGTCAAAGGGTACAGGGGGTAGGCAGGAAAGTAGAGGCCACAATCAGGCCAGCCATGACATTATCAAATGGTGGGGTAGGTTCAAGTGGCCAAATGGCCTACTCCTGCTCTTAATTCATATGTTCATATAGTTGTTTGTTCAGATTAACCCAGTGGCAGGTGGGGTGGCTCGCTATGCCGGGATCATGACAAGCAAACCTTAGTATGCTTGCTTGTAGGCTCGGGGTGGAGTGGGAGGGTGGGGTGGTCCCTTGTTCAAAGGCACTCAGGCCTGACCAGGCATCAGGGAGTAGGGGGCCCGTGGGAAGCCACCTCCCTGCCATTGCTGCCAAACCCCCATCCCATCCCTGTGACCCCCTTCGATTGACCCCCTTCCTGACATTACTCACCTCTGCCTTGGGTTCCTCCTCGACCTGAGGCCTCAGGTGGGTGTAGTGCCAGCTGCAACCACCACCCCTCCTCCTCCTGCTGTCAGCCTCTGATTGGCTGGTAGTACTCAGCAGGCGGGACATTTGTCCCTCCTGGTCCTTGATCTGCAGGGGAAGGCCTGCCATTGGCCTGTCAAGTGCCTGAGAAGCACAAGATATCAAGGGCCCTCCCTAAAAGAGGTGAGGCAGGAATCCCACTGGCTCTCCAGCTGGCAGCCTCCATAGGTTTCTGTCCATATTCATTACTGCACAGAAGGAGGCCATTCATTCCACTGAATCCATGCCAGCTCTCTTTAGAGCAACCCAGTCAGTCCCATTTCCTTGCTCTATCTCCATAGCCCTGTAAGTTTATTTCTCTCAAGTGTCCATCCAATTCCCTTTTTAAACCGTTGATCATCTCCATTTCCAACACTCATAGGCAGCAAGTTCCAGGTCATTATCACTCGCTACATAAAAAAGTTCTTCCTCACATTCCCCCTGCATCCCTTGCCCAAAACCTTATATCAGTTTCCCCTAGTCCTTGTACCATCAGCTAATGGAAACAGTTTTGCTTTGTCTACCTTATAATCTTGTACATCTCTGTCCGAGCTCCCCTCAATCTCCTTTTCTCCAAAGAGAACAACCCCAGCTTCTCCAATGCAACTTTGTAGCTAAAATCCCCATACCTGGGAACATTCTGGTAAATCTCCTCTCTGTTCTCCCAAGGACCCTCACATCCTTCCTTAAGTGTAGTGACCAGAACTGGGTGCAATACTCTAGTTGTCACCTAACCAGGTTTAACGTAACTTCCCTGCTTTTGTATTCAATATCTCTGTCCAGTAGGGAAATAAAGAAATAACTTTGTAGTTTCGATTGGGAAATCACTTGAGTGTTTAAAGGTGTCAAATTCATTGTAAATGTTTATGCACCCTAAACTTTACTTCAAGTGTCACAGATGCTTTAAAAGGTGTTTCCTCAAAGTCACCCATGAGCAATGTATTTGCATATGTGTGTGTATTTTCTTACCCGCAGAGTGAGAAATTCAATTTAAAATAGCCCGACAGCAAAGCTTTTTGACTTAAAAATGAAAAGGTTAGTTTATTTCACAGTATTTCTCTGGAAGTTAGCTAAGAAAAGATTGTCACTAACACATACACACACCACAAAGTGTGTTTACAGAGGAAGATAAAATATAAAGATAAAATACTTACAAAATTGGATCAGTTCAGTCTCATTATTGCTCGGTGCAGGTGTGGCATGTTCTGAAGTGAAGGTCTTCAGATTGTAGAGTTGTCTCTACAGCTGTGATGGCTTCCACTGTGGAATAGCCGGTGGTTGCTTTAGCAGGTGAGTTTTTTGCATGGAATCAGGTTTACAGGGAGGAGAGAAGGTTCCTTGCTTCTCGTTTTGCAGGTGTGGCACTTTTAGCTGTCCGGCTACTTGTTGCAGACTATTAACTGTTTCTGGATGTCCCTCCCTCTCTCCCTGGGTTGAAGCTGCTTCTCTGAAGGTGTTCCTCTGTGGACCTGCCTTTTTCCTGCCCTTCTCAATGCTCTTTGCAGGTAAGGCAAGATGGCCACCATTATCATGTGACCTGTAAACAATGCCAAGTCATCTCCCAAATAAGGCATTGACACTTCAAACGGCCCTTCTCCCACCTGCGGTTCTTAGCTGTTATCCTGGCCAAGGCTCAATTTACATTCTTACAATGAGGCTTCGAAAAAACTTCAATATTTCCTTGGCAAGTCCACAGTGGACCATAATTAAATTAGGGATTGTCTTTTGTCCTCTTAGAAGAGGAGACCCAGTCTGAAATCCACAGTTCTGTCTGGTAACTTGGAGCCATTTTGAAACAGTCATTAAACTCAGTCCAAGGCCTTTTCATATAAAAAAAAGTAATCCTTGAAGTAGTTTTTCTAAAACTTTGTAATATCATAACTGCGCACCGTTCAGCCATCACCACTGTTGCCTCTCACCTGAGAAGTGTACATCAGCCTTTAAATAAATGGTATGGCAGGAGTAGAAGACAATCAGATGGTGTCAGTGAAATGGAAGGGTTACTGACTGTGGCAATGCTTTATGTTAAGAGCAGTGGGATCATCAGTGGTGAATCACATGGCTGCACAGCCTCAGCATAGCTGAATCATGTCTGAATGAGGTCATCTTGGGCACCTCTGGAAGCCACATGACGTTCCTCCTCCTCCTGTTATTCCTTCTCCTCCTCAGATCGCACCTTCAGCATTCCAATGACTTGCTCAGTGATCACTCTTGTGCCCATGTGGCTTTGGTTGTGTCTCTCCTGTGCATCAGTGTCAGGGCTGCTCACAGGTATCATTAGTCACGTCCTTAGAATGTGTCCCTTGTCTCCAAGAAGCCATTTGCTGAGTCTGCTTGGGCGGGATGGGGGCTGCTGGTGGAAGGCCTGTGGGAGCATTAACTGGGACAGAATGAAGCATTCCTCACTGGATAACTTGTGCAGACATGCATGATTATCTTCTGGTGGTTACAAACCAGCTTAACATTAATTGAGTGAATCGCTCTCAATTGACAAAAACTGGTTCATCTGAAGGCACCTTGAATGCCACATGTGTGTAGTCCATGGTTCCTGAAACTTGTGGGAATCCAGCCATTTCAGCAAATCTCAGGGCCCTCTCTTTCTAACTGGCCTCATCAGTATCGAAGCAGACATAAGTGACGTAAGCCAACATGGCATTGGCTTCCTGTGAGATATTTGTGCGCAGAAAATTATGAAATCCTGCAGATGTCATCAGCAGATCCTTGGAAAGAGATGGCGGGGGGTGATGGGGTGGTAGCGGGTGGGTGACGAAATTCAGGACAGTGGTTACGTTGACCACTAAAAATGGATGCCCACCTGAGTCAGCTAGCAGGAGATATTGTTCCAGGGGGTCAGTTGATAGAGATGCCACTGCATTAATGGTCAACTGGTATGTAACCAATAGAAGATAATTAGGCATGTCTGCAAGGTATCCAGAGTTGCAGATGTCAGCAAAATTCGCCCCAGTTAAATGTGGAAGTTGGCGGTTTCCTTTCAGACTCACAACAGAATGGAATTTTCTGCTGCTTTAACCTGCACCCACTGCAGCTTGAGAATTCCCCTGCTGTAGTTAGTAGCACTCTTGCTTCTTTAGTCAAAAAGCTGTGGGTTCATAGTCCTACTTCAGAGGCTTGAGCATAAAATCGAAGTTGGTACTCCAGTGTAGTACTGAGCGAGCGCTGTACTGTGCTATGATCCTAGCTGATGTTACTACTGGACAAGTCAAATCCCAGGGTAGAACCCAGCTTGATGGATCCTAACTTTTATTTTTTGTTTAGAAACGTGGAGGGTGGTACTGAACAGAGTTACAGAAGTCAGCTGATGAACTTTCAGCAAGAAAAGATTAATTATATTACAATACTCCTTCACCCACAACTATACCGTTACAGATATATACAGATTTGTAAGGATTACACAAGTAACAAAAGCTATCTTATACTCTCATGTTCATAGTTAGTACACAGACCATGTAAACCAATAGGCGACCTGTGGTCAGACACACCACGCTCTCAAACCAAGTGACAGGTGCCAACCAAAACAGAAGCTATGAATCTCTCATCAACTTTCCCCAGACTCTTGTCACACTGCAAACCAACCAGTCTCACTGAACTCTGGTCTTTAACACAAAGGTTTCTAACCTCCACTCTCAAAGAACTCGCTTTGGAATCTTCTCCCAAATGGCACTTTCTCTCAGATGCCTTCCACAAGGGTCCACCTCCAGGGTTTCAAACTCTCCTTTCGATGTTCCTCTCCCCTGGATTGCCACATGCATTCAAGTTTCCTTCCACACTTAGATACCCAGCCATACCAACAAAACGTCACTGCTTCACATGCCCATAGTAAAAGGCTACAGACCTTTGGCTGTCTCCTTGGATCTTCTGGCTATTTGCAAGCCTATTTTGCTTTAAGTCTGCATCCTGCAGCTTTCTCCCTTTAAACTTGGAGCCTTTCTCTGCTCGTCGCTTTTAACATCTTTCTTTCCCTTTGACTAGAGGGTCTTCTCAGATCCACATTTCTTCTGTTCTTTGGGGAAACCTGCTTCCTGCAGGTCCCTCCTGTCCTGCTTCCTGTTTCCAACTTTACTTTGGGACTTGCTATTTGTCCTTCTCCTGTGCTGCTTCTGTTGGCAACTCCTTTCAATCTTAGAACATAATCACCAACTGAACTCAAAATGCTTTTGGTTTCTCTGTCCCTATGCGGGCCTCCTGTTGCTAGGCAACAGCCCAGTTTTTTCTACCTTGTACCTTTAACTCCCCTTCAAGAGTCGTAAAACCTAATTATAATGCAGGCACTTTTTAAAGTGAAACTAAAACTCAAGTTCTCCCTTTCATAAGGGAAGTCCTAGATGCTCCTTGCGCTCTGACGTGTGCAGGAAGTGCCACCAGCTGCAGTTACTTGAGCTCCGTGTTTCGGAGCTTGAGCGGGGGCTGGAGGCACTGAGGTGCATCCTCAAGGCTGAGAGTTTCGTGGATAGCACGTTTTTAGACATAGTCACCCCACAGCTTATGGAAGTGCAGACAGAGGGGGAATGGATGACCATCAGTCAGAAAAAAGGTGTCAGGCAGGTAGTCAGGAAATCCCCAGGGTGCATCTTGATCAAGAACCGTTTCTCTGTGTTGGAAAACAGTGAGAGTGACGGTTCCTCTGGGGAGTGCAGCCACGATCATGGCACTGTGAGTGGCTCAGCTGCACGGGGGGAGGGAAAAGAGGGGAAGAGCAATAGCGGCAGGAGATTCGATAGTAAGGAGAACAGGCAGGCGTTTCTGTGGCTGTAGACGTGACTCTAGGATGGTATGTTGCCTCCCTGGTGCCAGGGTCAAGGATGCCACTGAACGGCTGCAGGGCATTTTAAAGGGGGATGGCAAACAGACAGAGATCGCGATACATATTGGTACCAATGACATAGGTAGAAAGAGGGATGAAGTCCTGCAAGCAGAATTTAGGGAGCTGGGAAACAGATTAAAAAACAGAACCTCAAAGGTTGTAATCTCTGGATTACTTCCGGTGCCACGTGCTAGTGAGTATAGATATAGGAGGTTAGTCCAGATGAATGCGTGGCTGGAGAGATGGTGCAGGAGGGAGGGCTTTAGATTTATGGGGCATTGGGACTGTTTCTGGGGGTGGTGGGACCTGTACAAGGCGGACTGGTTGCACCTGAACTGAATGGGACCAACATGCTTGCGGGGAGATTTGCTAGTGCTGTTGGGGAGGGTTTAAACTAACTTGGTAGGGGCATGGAATCCTGAGAGAAGGTTCAGCAGGGGGAGATGCACAGCCAAAATTAGAAGAGAGAGCAAGTGAGTCTGGAAGGCATAGAAATTATAGGCCAGTTAAGGCCCAAGGGAGTTTGGCAAGGTTGGACGGTATTTATTTTAATGCAAGGAGTCTGATGAATAAGGCAGATGGGTTGAGGGCACAAGTTAACACATGGAAGTATGATGTCATTGCTGTCACAGAGACATGGTTGAGAGAGGGACAGGATTGGCAGCTCAATATTCCAGGATATAGGGTCTTCAGGCGAGACAGGGAAGGAGGTAAAAGAAGAGGGGGTATCGCAATATTGATCAAGGAATCAATTACAACAGTAAGGAGGGATGACATTTTAGAAGGCTCCTCAAATGAAGCCATATGGGTAGAACTGAAAAACAAAAAAGGAGCAATCACATTGCTGGAAGTGTACTATAGGCCTCCAAACAGTCAGAGAGAAATAGAAGAGCAGATCTCTAGGCAAATTTCAGAGAAGTGTAAAAATAATATGGTAGTAATAGTGGGGGATTTCGACTTCCCCAACATTAACTGGGTTAGTCATAGTGTGATAGGTTTAGAGGGAGTGGAATTCTTAAAATGCATCCAGGAGAGCTTTTTAAGCCAGTATGTAGAAGGTCCTACAAGAGAAGGGGTCCTGGACTTAATTTTAGGGAATGAAGCTGGGCAAGTGGTAGAGGTATCACTGGGGGAGCATTTTGCAGTAGTGATCATAACTCTGTTAGATTCAAGGTTGTTATGGAAAAGGACAGGGATGGTCCAGAAATCAGAGTTCTAAATTGGGGGAAGGCTGATTTTAATAAGATCAGATACGATCTGATCCAGAGTGGACTGGGAGCAGCTACTTTTAGGTAAATCTGCATCAGAGCAGTGGGACTCATTCAAGAAGGAAATTGGGAGAGTACAGGGCCAACATATTCCAGTAAAGACAAAGGGTGGGACCAACAAACCCAGGGAACCCTGGATGTTGAAGGATATACAGGATTGGATAAAGAGAAAAAGGGAGGCTTATGGCAGACACCGAGGGCTCAAAACAGCGGAAGCCCTAGAGGAGTATAAAATGTGTAGGAGGGAACTTATAAAGGAAATTAGGAGAGCAAAAAGGGGGCATGAAAAAACATTGGCAGGTAAAATAAAGGAAAATCCAAAGTTATTTTACAAGTACATTAAGAGTAAGAGGATAACTAGGGAAAGAGTAGGGCCCATTAGGACCATAGTGGTAATTTATGTGTGGAGCCGGAAGACGTAGGTAGGGTTCTAAATGAATATTTGTGTCGGTGTTCACAAGTAAGAGGGACAAGGTGGGTATGGAAATCAGGCAGAAGGACTGTGATATAATTAAATAAATTAGCATTGAAAGGGGAAGGTTTTAAGTGGCCTGGCAGGCTTAAAAGTAGATAAATCTCCAGGCCCGGATGAAATGTATCTCAGGCTGTTGAGTGAGGCAAGGGAGGAGATAGCAGGGGCGCTGGCAATAATTTTCTATGCCTCTCTGGCCACAGGAGAGATGCCAGAGGACTGGAGGGCAGCCAATGTGGTACCGTTATTCAAGAAGGGAGGAAGGGAGAAACCAGGGAACTACAGGCCAGTCAGTCTAACCTCAGCGGTGGGGAAAATATTGGAAGCAATTCTCAGGGACAGAATTAATCTACACTTGGAGAGGCAGGGATTAATCAAGGACAGTCAGCATGGTTTTGTTAAGGGGAGGTCATGTCTGACCAATTTGATTGAATATTCCAAAGTGGTGACCAGGTGTGTAGATGAGAGCAATGCATTTGACGTAGTCTACTTGGACTTCAGCAAGGCTTTTGATAAGGTACCCCATGGGAGACAGATAATGAAGGTAAGAGCCCATGGGATCCAGGACAATTTGGCAAATTGGATCCAGAATTGGCTGAGTGACAGGAAGCAGAGGGTGATGGTCAAGGGGTGTTTCTTGTGACTGGATGCCTGTGTCCAGTGGGGTTCCACAGGGATTAGTGTTGGGTCCCTTGCTGTTCGTGGTATATATAAATGATTTAGACTTGAATGTAGGCGGGTTGATCAGTAAGTTCGCGGATGACACAAAAATTGGTGGGGTGGTAAATAGTGAGGAAGATAGCCTTAGATTACAGGAGGATATAGACGGGCTGGTCAGATGGGCTGATCAGTGGCAAATGGAATTTAATCTGGATAAGTGTGAGGTGATGCTTTTGGGCAGGATAAACAAGGCACAGGAATACACGATGAATGGTAGGACCCTGGGAAGTACCAAGGATCAGAGGGACCTTGGTGTGCATGTCCACCGGTCCCTTAAGGTAGCAGGACAGGTAGTTAAGGTGGGTAAGAAGGCATATGGGATACCTGCCTTTATTAGCCAAGGCATAGAATATGAGAGCAGGGAGGTTATGCTGGAACTGTATAAAACGCTGGTTAGGCCACAGCTAGAGTATTGTGTGCAATTCTGGAATCCGCATTAAAGGAAGAGTGTGATTGCACTAGAGAGAGTGCAGAGGCGATTTACCAGGATGTTACCTGGGCTGGAGAGTTTTAGTTATGAGGAGAGATTGGATAGACGGGTTATTTTTCCTGGGGCAGAGGAGATTGAGGGGGTACATGATTGAGGTGTATAAAATTATGAAGGGCATAGATAGGGTAGACAGGAAGGAACTTTTCCCCTTGGTGGAGGGGTCAATAACCAGGGGGCATAGATTTAAGGTAAGGGACAGGAGGTTTAGAGGGGATGTGAGGAAGAATGTTTTCCCCCAGAGGGTGGTGGGAATCTGGAACTCACTGCCTGAAAGGGTGGTAGAGGCAGAAACCCTCATAAAATTTAAGAAGTATTTGGATGTGCACTTGCGATGCCATGGTATACAAGGCTATGGGTCTAGTGCTGGAAAATGGGATTAGAATAATTAGGTATTTGTCTGACTGACGCAGACTCGATGGGCCGAAGAGCCTTTTTCTGTGCTGTAGACCTCTTTGACTCTATGACTATAGCACACCAATACAAAAAACACAAATCAAGCTTAAACTCAAAGCTAAAACTCATTCCTAACACCTACAAATACAAATAAAACTTACTTAAACTATCTCTAGTTCCTAACAACTGTTGAAAGTGTTGTCTTTTGAATGAGGCATTAAACTGATGCACTGTCTGCTTTCTCAAGTGAACCTAAACAATTCTGTTTGCAGAAGATAATGGGATTTCTTCCCGTGTCCTCAGTCTATCCCTCAACCAACATCATTAAAGGAGGTTCTCTGGTCACTAACAAGCTGACACAAAAACTGGCCGTGTGGTTGATAGTGAAGAGGATGTCGGTCAACTCCAGAATGATATCAATGGTTTAGTTGAATGGGCAGAGAAGTGGCAAATGGAATTCAATCTGGAAAAGTGTGAGGTAATGCATTTGGGGAGGGCAAACAAAGCAAGGGAATACTCAATAAATGGGAAGCTATTGAGAGGGGTTGAGGAAGTGAAAGACCTTGGAGTGCATATCCACAGAACCTTGAAGGTGGCAGGACAGGTGGGCAAGGTGGTCAAGAAAGCATTTAGAACGTTTCCCTTTATTTGGCAAGGTATTGAATACAAAAGCAAGAATGTAGTGATGGAACTGTACAAAACGCTGGTTACCCCACAGCTGGGATTTTGTGTACAGTTCTGGTCACCACAGTACAAGAAGGATATAATTGCTCTGGAGAGAGTGCAGAGGAGATTTACAAGAATGTTGCCAGGGCTTGAAAATTGCAGCTATGAGGAGAGATTGGATAGGGTAGGGTTGCTTTCCTTAGAACAGAGTAAGCTAAGGGGTGAACTGATTGAGGTGTACAAAATTATGAGGGGTCTAGATAGGGTAGACAGGAAAAACTTGTTTCCCCTAGCTGAGGGGTCAGTTACTGGGGGCATAGATTTAAGGTGATTGGTAGAAGGATTACAGCAGACATGAGGAAAAACTTTTTCACCCAGAGGGTGGTGGGCATCTGGAATTCACTACCTAAGCTGGTAGTTGAGGCTGAAATGCACAACTCATTTATAAGGTAGCTAGATCTGAATCTGAAGTGCTGTAACCTGCAAGGCTACTGACCAGGTACTGGAAAGTGGGATTAAATTGAATGGCTAGTTTCCTTTTTCTATTTTTTGGTCAGCGTAGATACGATGGCCTGAATGGCTTCTTGCTGCACCGTAACTTTTGTATGGTTCTATGACCTTGCTGTGTGCAAATTGCCTGCCAATATTATTGGAAATTGCATTGCTAAGGTTTAATAACAATTACATTGTTGAGGTTTAATGGCAATTACATTGATAAACAGGTGATGGGTATTTGCACACCTATGAATGGGGATAGCTGGGACACTGTTGGGGTGGAGGAGTGTCGACTCTGTACTAAGTCAATAAACCTGCTCTGCAAGGAAAGATTCTCTGTCTTAATTTTGACTTCACCAACTGGCTTGGACCTGTGTAACAACTTTGAGATGACCTAAGGTCATGAAAGGTGCTGTATAAATCAATTTCATGATAAATCAATCATGAATTCAATGATTTATGGTCAACGAAATTCACTTATGGAATATAATCATTTACCAACAATAGGATATTTAAGTTTGCATAATCAGCTGGGTCACATGGGCCTTCCCCTGGTTTTATCTGCATGCACTTTGATTGAATAGGAACTGGCAGTTCACTGGAATACTGTTCTTCACAAGGTCCAGTCAGACCTCCTTTGTTCTGTGAAATCCTGTAAACAGGATTCACACTGTTCAGCCGGAATAGAATCTTTTGTTCAGGATGGTGGGATGGGACATGGTGATCCCTTGATATTTCCTTCCAAGACTTTGAATGTTGGGCCACCTGGCAGAAAAGTGCTAAGGCTCTGGTTCAACTCGTTTCCCAGGGGCTGTGAGTCAGCATGTTTTGCAGGACTGCCAAAGCCTCTCTTTTATTTCATTATCTTTCTTCTCCCCTAGAGCCAGGAGTTTGTGCAAATGGAGGGAACTGCAGGTCATAAGTCAATCAATACGTGCCAAACTGTGGAGTTTACACATCAATTGAGTAGAGCCCTATAGGAGGTTCGACATGTTTTATTAAAAGCCATTATTCCATAGATAAAATGCGGAGTGGAATTGGCCATGAGGTGGGAGAATCACGTGAAGACATTTCTTCGACTATAGGAAGACATTTTGCTTGCTCTATCCTCTTTGTTTCTATTTCTTTTCTTTCTCCAAAGTGCTGTTCTTCTATCCTAATCTCCAAATCATGAACTTCTTTGCAATTTCCCAATGCTCATGCTGTGCGATGTTTTCATGGTTGGAGATGATACCATAGCACCATCTAGAGGATTTCTTGAATTATTTTCGATATCTTTTGTGTCTGTGCAATTCTCTTCAATTGATTGTGCGTTGCATTAATGATTTTCTGCTTCTGATTTCTTATTTACCTTCTGAGTTTTCTGATTCCTTAATTGTATTCCATAGAAATCACCTTCTACAAAAATAATTAATTAGTTCCCTGCAATCAGGCATGTTTATCCAATGGGGTACCGAGAAGGACTAAAACTACTAGCGTCTTGGAAAATTTGACCCTGGGGGAACCTTGATAGATAAGCCACAGGAGTTGATTTTGACTGGTTTTGCATGACATTAACATGGTGACAATTGCCTCGAAATGGAGTCGGTAGCCATTTTGAAAGGGGCCTACTGCCAGACGTCCAAAAACTCCTGCCTGATTCAGTCAATAGGAACCTTTCAATAAAGAAATTAGGATCCTAGAAATGAAGTAGGGTTCTGAATGCCATCTTAAGTAGGAAATGGTTGGAACCAACACAGTGCAAGTTCAATCAGCTCGAGGGGCGATGGAAGAGTCCCTGCAAAGCAAAGTCTTCAGCTATTTGTGTGAGCCCCAGAAGACCAGTGTTGCACCTCCAGGACCCACAGAAACAATAAGGGTCAATGCAAGCCTGGGGCCCCCACCCTAGCTGATTGCAAACCCCTCTGCCTCGCCTGCAACTTAGCTTTCTGGCAGCAGCTGTGGCATTGGGAAAGCTGCACCAAGAAGTCTGCAACATGCTTGGTGAATGTAAATGAGGCTGGAGTCTCAAAACCTGCCCCACAGTGTCTCATTCCCAAGACGTAGGCTCATTCCTTCTCATCTCCACAGAAAGAACCATCTGTCTTCACATTCGCCTGCAGCCTCGCCCGAGACCTGCTGCCCAGAATCAGCTTGTACCTTCACTCAGGTTTGCAACCTCTGTCCACACCTGTGGCTGTGTTGCCCTCAAACAAGTCTCCAGGCTTTAACCTGGGATCCAAACCTGCTCTGACCTCCAGCTAATCGTCTCCAACCTGACATGCAGAAGTTGTGGATTTTGTTCCTGGAGTTGTTGGTGGAAAGACTCCTGACAATGACTTTGAGTCCATCTTTGGGACTACACCAATGCACCATTAACAAATTCACTAGATACATAGGGCTGAATAAAATGGTCCCACTCTGACAGCAGGTTCCGCACCCGGAAGTCGGTGGCCTTCCTACCTCTGGGCCTGCCATAGTCTCGCAACCAATAATGCACTAATTGCTGCCAGTTAGCGGCAAGGGCAGGTTACAGACCGTCATCCCATGAAACGTGTGCTGGAGGGAAGGATATCCTGTCTCGGAGGCTGCCAGCTGTGACCCAGGACAAGATCAAGACCAGCTCTTTAAAGGGCCCCCTGGCACGGTTCAGTGTCAGGTGAACCATCATATGCTCATTGAAGAGGAGAAACTGTATTGTGAAGGTTTCTGAGTTTTGCAGATATCCAGGTGAGTCTTTTAAGTTGAGCTTCTGCCTTCCAACCATCTCAATCTTCATGGACAGCAAAATTTTCATGAATCAGCAAGTCTTCCACCTTTAGACATTGAGGAGTTGCACATTAATGACATATTTCCATGCATAGATGTTTGTACCATCGGAGCACGGGGAGAGGTGCTCCAAAAGGGGAAAAGCTGCCCCCAGATTCAGTGAAGCTGCCCTTGGTGCCCTCCTGCGTGCAGTTGAGGATAGAAGTGATCAGCTAACTCCGAGCGCTGGGAAGAAGAGGAAGGCCAGGCGGATTCATGCTGCTTGGAGGAGGTGGCCGACGAGGTCAACAGTGTTGACATTGTGAGGAGACCTGGTCTCAGTGCCACAAAAGGCTCAATGACTTCATGAAGTCGGCAAGGGTGAGTATGACATCAGCCTGAGCAATACAGTCCGTTGTGATACAGGACTCGCAAGTGAATGCAGTAGGTATTCGAGATTAGCTGCTCATTCAGAGTTGCATATTGCCACAAGGACACAGCTGCCTAGACCATGTCATTGTGCATTCCAAGTAAAGATTTACTTAAATGGTGGATGGTTGGCAGGATCACCTTATGACGCCAGGACATAGGCTTCAGTTGGGCACATGCTGATTTGATAATGGGATTGAGACATGACATGTGACAGTTTGAGATTGTTGATGAAATCTCTGTGTCAAATCTTTTGAGGAGAAGTGAGCCCACATCACCCGAGAGTGAGCCCGTACAGGCAGAGGTCTACCCAACGTGGAAGTCCTGGCTCCTTTTGTTGGCCCTGCTGGAGCCTGACTCGTCCAGGAGTATAGGCAGTGGCAAGATTAGGGGGAAGCCTAGTTCTGGTGAGATGGTGAAAGTATCAGACTGGTTTTTAAGAGGAGATGGCTAGTGCTGGTTTAAAGGAGGTTAGGAAATATGCAATGTGTTTGGTGAATTGGAACCTTAACATGCTTCATCATCAGAAGCTTCACATCATCGTGCAAGGTTTCATAGCGTCTGCGGAGTTCCTTCATGCATGTCAGGCTGTGAAAAGGTTTATGTGAGTTGTGTGGTAGGGGTGATGCTTCAGGTAATCTGTTACCAGATTACACCCTTATCAATCTCTCTCTTTTACAGGAGAGGCCTCCTCAGCACAAGCTGCAGCAGAAGTATGCAGCAGCCTTCCTCCTCTTCTTCCTCCTCAGAGGAAACCTCAGAAGGTGCAGCATCACATCCGCTTGCTGCACCCAGCACCATCGCAGACATTGGCACTTCAATAGGGTTCAGCGTGTCAGACAGGGATCATGCGCACACTGGTGAGGGCATTTCACATTCATACATGCAGCTGTCAGAGAGTGTGGTGGAGTATTCCTCAGGCAGTCGGAGGAGTGTCCAAGATGATCCAGAGACTGATCCCAAGTAGCATGATGAGCCTCTGGAGTTGTCCGTAAGGCGGCAGATGTTGAATGTTCAGTCTGAGGTCTGTGAAGATTTGGCAGATGCACCAGAGGGGTTGCGTGCTCTGGCCTGTGTTATGACACAGCAGATGGTGTCTGCCAGGCAAATAAAATCCATGAGGGAAACTTGATCGTGCTATCACAACGGTTTTGCTATTTGTATTTATTTCAAGATGCATGCACTGAATTCAGAAGAAATAAGTCCACCAAGATTTTGAGATGTGTTAAAAACTAAATTAAAATATTTATCAACAAAAGAAAAGATTTCAAGCACATCCATAGAACTATAAATTGACTCCCAGTTACACCCCCTTTAAGGCAACAGTCCAAAAATAGGTTTTAGATTTTGAATAGATCCAGCAATTTAACACAATATCCTGGACAGTGGAATTCCAAATGGCTTTCTCTCCCAGCTTCAGTTCCTGTAGACAGCAGGCTTATGCACAAATGCTGGAGGCTTCATTAAGGCTGTTTCACACACTTCTTTTAGATCTCGCAATGCCTTCTCCTGACACATAGCCTCATTCTCTTTTATATAAGTTTCTCTCTTCTTAATATGTAAATTATCTGTTTCGTAAGTTTCAGGCTGTGAAAAGGTTTATGTGAGTTGTGTGGTAGGGGTGATGCGTCAGGTAGTCTTTGAAAGTTTACCTTTCTCATAATATAAATCTTCTCACGTTGCCAATATTCTCATTAACCGCTTTGAAATTCAAACCTCCCTCCATCTATCTAAAAATGCAAATTCCCTTCACACCTTATATGCTAAGACTTATTATACCTTCACAACAGCTCGAATGTGGAGGTGTCCA
The DNA here is from genome assembly GCF_964194155.1 of Cetorhinus maximus. Classification (NCBI taxonomy): domain Eukaryota; kingdom Metazoa; phylum Chordata; class Chondrichthyes; order Lamniformes; family Cetorhinidae; genus Cetorhinus; species Cetorhinus maximus. The sequence continues at coordinate 20,521,793 of NC_135892.1, forward strand.
TCCAGGCCATGAGCGTTGTGATCACCCACTTTTCAGAGCGCCAAGCTTCCTCCATACACAGACTGGCGACTGTCCTGGAGGGGCAAACCCAGCACATTGCTGACACAATCGTCTGCGCACCATTGCCCTGGCTCTGAGCTCATGGGGAACCAGGAGCTCGGTTGCCCACCCATCTCGTTGAACCATGACACAGGCCTCGACCATTACTGCAACGACTCAGGACTCGCATGCATCTCAGCAAGAGTGTCCTGGAGTGGCCGGCTGCTCAAGGTCACAGCCATACAGAGGACGCCCGCCAAAGTCATCCAGGGCAAGAGAGGTGGCAGCTCCAAGTGAGGGGAGGTCACTGCACTGGAGCACTTGTAAACGTGTTTGTGAATATCCGCACTGGTCACAAATAGGGGCACGTGAGTGACATTTTCCTTTAATTACGTTGTTATGCCTTGAAGGCTCATGAATCAACACAAAACTCCAATTCCATCGTGTTTATGTTTTTATTGACAGCTGTGGCTCTGTGACCTGTGTCTGAAAGTTGAGGTAGGAAATCAAAGGTTGAGGGAGGGCAGGTGGAATCATGAATAAGTGTGGGTAGATGGAGAAAGTTTGGATGTAAGGACTTCAGGACTCTCTCGTTGCAACTGGGAGATGAAGGGAAAATATTTCACTAATCCTGTTATTGCCCTTGAAAGCCTGAGTCATTTTCTGCACCGCGTCTCACTCAGTTGCAGCAGCTGAATCGCTGCCTGTATATTCTTGGGGCAACATGAGGTTGTCTGCGCCTCCGATGAGGGTTTCTAGGCTCCTCCTGACCATCCAGGTCTGGCACTGCTATTCCTGAGGATCCACAGCATCCTGAGCCTCCGTGTGTGATCCCTTATTCCTTTCACCTTCTCCCCCTCCTAACCTTCCTCTCCTCCTCACTGGAGGTTGTGGCTCCAACAGAGGCCACAATCCCCATCTGCCTCCGAGAGTTTTCACCCCTCACCCCTGGGTTACGAACAAGAGAATATTCAGTGAACAATCAAAAGAGCAATGAGAGGAGAGTCCTTCGAATGGGAAACTATCCAAAATGTAACACCGTCCCTACAATCAATGGCTTTTGAACTGGAAAGCTGAAACGCTGGTCTAGGCTGCAGTTTAAATACCAGCCCAGGTAAGCTTGCCTTTAAATAACAGGTTCCCCACCTATCACGCTGAAGATGTATTACTGCCTCCTGGCTATGCTAGTCCAGTGACATCATGAACAGCGTCCAGCATCATCACACCCTATCATACACTTCGCAAAGTGGGAAAAACTCCCCATCGTGGAGAATGTTATCCATAGTAAGAGCTGGCAATATAGCTACTGGCTTGGCAGCCAACTGCTTCTGCCGTTTAATACCAACAATCTTCAGAGAATGGCGAAGTGATAAATATTTCAAAAAGTCGGTTGCTTTGACAGAACTTGAATATTGCTGAAAAGAGAGAGATGTTGCTGAATCTTTTCATCTTGCACTCACCAGGACAAATGCAAGAATGCCAAATTTCAAACAATCCCAACAATTTATAATACAGCAGAGAAGGGTGCTAATTGGTTGGCAAGTTGACTCTGATTGGCCGCCGCATTGCTCCATGTATATACAAATACATTGTCACGGGCAACTTTGGCGAAACACCTTATGAAGTATCGGTGACACTATCCTACTTGTATCTGCCATTTAGTGTACAATTTATAGTTTATAATCAGCCACATTTTGCCTGATGATTCATGTTTAACTTCTGTTGATTCTGGATTTTAAAGTATAGGGGCTTCGCTAAGATAGAACTTAGCGTTTGCTTTGTATGACTCTTGCATAGTAAAATTTCTTTTGTTTAAACTATGGATTCTTGTGGCTTCATTCTTTTAGTGAATAACTGGGATTAGATTTCTAAATTTTTTTTCAAGTATACTTACTAGTCTCAACCAAGGTCATAACACCATCACCATCTTGTGGACAGAAACTTCAACTACAATTGTGCAGTCTCTTAAGGGCAATTGCAAGATGGGTTGGTAGTTAGTGCCCTGGTATTGATCTCTATGATTATTAAATGCATATCTGTCACCTAAAGCCGCTTTTTGATTTCAGCTTGGGCAATTCACCAAGTGGAAAAACAGAAAAGCCCACTCACCTCCTGAGTGACAGTCATAAGGGCACAGAGCATATGAAATTCCAGCTCTTTACTAACTAAATTTGTAATCCCAGATCTTAATCTGTTAGGAGCCCAGGATTTTGGAATTGAGATTTGTATATCCCGTGAGAGGAACTGGGATTGTGGTTTTCTGTGTTCATTCAGAGCATCTATATCTGGAACTCATTCGAATTGGGGGTAAGCATAGCTCAAATAATAGCCTATTCCACAAAACAAAAACTTTTCAAGCATAAAACTGATGCCATAACTTCTTTCTTTGTGGGCATAGTTTGGCTTTAGCTTCAATGGGCATCATTCTGATTTAGAGACCGAGTAACAATGGCGCATTACAATTCTTCAGTCCACATCGATATGCAGTAAACATCAATGCCTTTAGCAGACTCTATATAATATCTCCCCATTAGCACCTGACTTGTGCATGATACGCCTGCCCTTTCTATACCAGCATAAAATCTGGACAAACAACAACATTGAGAATAAAATAACCAAAATGAGAGCAAAAGCCTGGATTTTTAGCTTTCCCGACCTGTGGAAAACAGACAGAAAAGTGGGACGTGGAGGTGAGTAAACAATGGTAAAATTTGGAAGGAACTTATCCCAATCTGATCTGATCTGACTGACATTATCAGAGCCTGATCTATGGTCTTAACCTATGGCCTGAACAGAGGGAGCGGTGGTGGTTTTCCTGTTAGGGACAGGAACCAGGGCCAGATGGAGATCAGGAAGTTTAGTTTATTATATATTTTAAAAATCCTCATCTTCTCTGCCCCCGATCCACTTACTTTAGTGTAGGGCTCCGTTGCCTCTACCCCCCTGCAGCAGCTCCAACCAAAGATCTTAATGAATGGGGAGCTGCTTGTCACCAACATCATAACCCATTTTGGTCAGCAAGCAGCATATAAATGAGGCCCAGAAGCCATTAAAACCAGCCTTGCCAGCTACTTTACCTGAGCATTTGCGAGTAATATTCAAGGTCATCATTAGAGGAATTGTTCCAACTGCTGAATGCCCAAGCCCAATCTCCACAGAATGTGACATAATGCAGGGAGAATCCCTCTATTTGAATAACACCAAACCTCATGGAATATTTAAGACCCTATACTCTAAAATCCATAATCAACTGAAGTTAAACATGAATTATCAGGCAAAATGTGGTTTATGATAAATTATAAATTGTACATTAAATGGTAGATATAAGTAGGACAGTGTCACTGATGATTTATAAGGTGTTTCCCCAAAGTTGCCTGTGACTGTGTGTGAGAGAGAGTGTGAGACTGTGCGAGAGACTGTGTGTGTGAGAGAGAGTGTATGAGAGAGAGTGAGAGAGAGAGAGAGTGTGAGAGAGAGAGTGTGAGAGAGAGAGAGAGAGTGTGATAGAGTGTGAGAGAAAGAATGTGAGAGAGTATGAGAGAGAGGGAGAGAGAGTGCGAGAGTGAGAGAGAGAGGGTGTGTGAGAGAGAGAGGGTGTGAGAGTGTATTTTACCCGTGGAGAAAGTAATTCAGTTTAAAAATAACCCAGCAGCAAAGCCTATTTACTTAAAATGGGAAAGGTTAGCTTAATTCAAACTATTGCTCGAGAAGTTACCTCAGAAATGATAGTCACTAACACATACTTGTTACAGAGGAAGATAAAAACTACACACATAAAAATTGGATCAGTTCAGTCTCCCTTTTGTCTGGTGCAGGTCTGATATGCTTGAAGTCGAGATGTTGCATTGTCTGAAGTGAAGGTCTTTGGGTTGTAGAGTTGTCTCTGCAACTGTGATGGCTCCTACTGTGGAATAACTGGAGGTTGCATCTATAAAACTCACCTGTTAAAGCAATCAGGTTTACAGGGGGAGAGAAAGGTCCTTGCTTCTCGTACTACAGGTGTGACACTTTTAGCTGCCCAGTTACTTACAGCAGACTATTTTCTGTCCTTGGATGTCTCCCTGTCTCTCCCTTGGCTTCAAGGTCTTGTTCCCTTCTCTGAAGCTGTTTTATTGCTCTCTCAGCTTCTTGCCCTTTTCAATACTTTTTTCAGGAGCTAAGATGATCACTGTTATCATGTGACCTGAAAATAATGCAGGGTCATCTCCCAAATAAGGCAACAACACTTCAAACAACCCTTCCTGCAGCTGTCGTCCTTAGCTTTTGTCCTGACCAAGGCACAATTTACATTCTAACCACGAGGTATCAACAAAACTCCGTTATCTCCAGGACAAGACCACAGTGAACAATGATTACATTAAGGATTGTTTTTTGGCCTGTCAGAAAAGGAAACCCAGTCTGAAATCCACAATTCTGTTTGGTAGCTTGGAGCCATTTTGAAATTGCCTTTAAACTCAGTCCAAGGCTTTTTAAAAAAAAAAATGTAATCTTTTAAACAGTTTTTCAAAAAAATTGTACTATCATAACTGCGCACCCTAACAGATTTTACAAATTGGCTCAGCAGTTCAACCAGCATATAGTCATCAATCTCAGTGACAAAGTTTTTCAGACCTCTGTCTCCCACGAAGAATTTCAGCTCTTCATATGTCTGCAGAGTTTCCTCAACTCTGCTCACAATGGTCTTGATGGAGTGGGTCCACCCATGTAATCTTCAAGTAACAGAAATAACTGCAGCAACTATATCTTTGCTTATCCTCAGTTTTTGGATCTGGCCTTTGAATTTCACATTCAGTCTGAGGGGGAGAAGGGTGGATCTAAGACTAATGTTGTGAACTTAAACAAGGGCAATTATGAGGGCATGAAGACAGAGCCGGCTAAAGTGAACTGCAAAATTAGGTTGAGGGACAGGTCAGGAGAGGTGCAGTGGCAGACACTTAAGGAGATGTTACAGAATACTCTGAAAAGATATATTCCAGTGAGAAAGAAAGATTCTAAGAGAATGATGCACCATCCATGGCTAACTAAGGAAGTTAAAGATAGTATCAAATTGAAAGAAAAAGCCTATAATTCCACAAGGATGAGTGGCAGGTCAGAAGGTTGGACAGAATATAAAGAATAGCAAGAATAACTAAAAGATTAATAAAGAGGGAGAAATTAGAACACAAGAGGAAACTACCTAGAAATATAAAAACAGATAGTAAGAGTTTCTACAGGTATTTAAAAGGGAAAAAAGTAAATAAAGTGAGTTTTTGCTTTTATTTTAAATAAAGTGAGTGTTGGTCCTCTAGAGAGTGAGTGAGAGATAAGGAAATGGCAGATGAATTGAACAGATACTTTGCATTTGTCTTCACTGTAGAGAATACAAATAACATTGCAGAAATAAGTGTGAGTCAGGAGGTGAAAGGGAGGGAGGAACTTAAAACAATTACAATCACCAGGGAAAGGGTACTGAAAGAATTATTTGAACTAAAAGCTGATAAATCTCAGGTCCTGATGGGGATTTCATCCTAGGGTTTTAAAAGAAGTGGCTGCTGAATTAGTACATGCATTGATTTTAATTTTCCAAAATTCCCTAGATTCTTTAAAAGTCCCATCAGATTGGAAAATAGTGAATATGATTCTTCTATTCAAAAAAGAAGGTCGACAGAAAGCAGGAAACTACAGACAGTTAGCTTAACATCAGTCGTAGGGAAAATGCTGGAATCCATTATTCAGGAGATTATAGCAGGGAACTTAGAAAATCTCAATGCAATCAGGCAGAGGGAAGATGGCTTTGTGAAAGGGAAACCATGCTTCACTAATTTATTGGAGTTCTTTAAGGAAGTAACAAACAACATGAATAAAGGGGAACCTATAGATGTGCTGTACTTAGATTTCCAGAAGGCATTTAACAAGGTGCCACATCAAAGTTTACTATGCAAAATAAGAGTTCATGGTGTAGGGGGTAACATGTTAGCACGGATAGAGATTGGTTAGCTAACTGGAAATAGGGAGTAATGATAAATGAGTCATTTTCGGGTTGGCAGGATGTGACAAGTGGAATGCCACAGATATCAGTGCTGGGGCCTCAACTATTTACAATTTATGGGTGGAATCATCCCAAATTTGCGGCAGCCGGCAGGTAAAACGATGTTTTACCCACCGGCCACAATGGCGGATTTTCAGGCCATGTCGTCCCAAACCCGCCATATTATTTATGCATTCCCGGGAAACACGCAGTTTCCATGGTGGACGGGCTCCGATTCGCCTGCCACGCCATCACCTCGCTGCTTCATCACGCCATGCACCACATTTAGAGTATAGCCACACTCAGCGCTTCCAGCCCAGGGCTACAGCAAAGAAGACATGGACTTGAGAGGCAAGATGACTGCAGTCCTCAAGCACCCTTTGGACACCATGGAGGCCCGCTGTGATGTCCCCTACCACTGCTCTGGCCACAGGAGGGGCAGCAATATTACCACTACAGCTTGATAGGCAATGGCAGTGGTGATTAGTGACCATCCAATGCAGATAGAGGATGAATGTGCAGCGGGTATGGCAACCATCGCATCAGTCTAAACTCACACATTCTAGCCCATCACACATTCACTGGCAACTCACTCACTGCCAACTCAAGGGTCATCACCACCCATTCTCACACACACACCCTCACATGTCCATCTGGCCTCCTCTCCTCTGGAGACTGCCTCCTCAGCCCTCACCATCTTGAGGCCACTTGCACAGATCCACACACACCCTGGGATACCCGCCTTCCCCAGTACAGCCCTCATCCTGCAGCCTCTTCCCTTGCCTGAGGCCACTTTTCTGCCTTCCCCGAGCAAGCCCTAGCCCTGCAGCCATTGAAAAGCCACCCACATAGGGCTGATCTGGTAGGTAGAGACCTGCCCATGAGCCCCCCTAAAAGTGATGTGGTGCTGTCTGTGAAGCTTGGTGCTAATGGCTGCGAGTGCTGACCGAAGCAAGGTAGGCAAACAAACCTCGAAGTCCTGAGCGAAGTGCAGCTCACCAAGTGCGTGTCGCTTGTGTGCTGTTGTGAGAAACGTCAGTGTGTTTTCACGCCAACATGGGTGGACGATCCTGGGCGTGGGGGGGCAGGGGAGCAATTCCAGTGCGCAGGCGTAATAATGATACGCAGGTGTATTACAATGAGGTTCCCAATGTTTGATGGCGGGAAACGCAGTGATAGTTATCTTGAGGAAAGGTTGAGCAGGCTAGGCCTTTATCCATTGGAGGAGTTTAGATGAATGAATGAAAGGTGATTGTACTGAAACATAAAAGACCCTGAGGGGACTTGACTAGGGTGGATGCTGAAAAGGATGTTTCCCCTTCTGGGGAGACTAAAATTGGGGGACACAGTTTAAAAATAGGGGGTCTCCTATTTAACATGGAGGTGAGGAGCATTTTTTTCTCTGAGGGCTGTGATTTCCCTTTCACAAGACTCTCTTCCCAAGAGAGCTGAGGAGGCAGGGTCATAGAATCATAGAAAGTTTATGGCACAGAAAGAGGCCACTTGGCCCATCTGCAGTGGCCAAGAAACAAGTCACCCGGCCTAATCCCACTTCCCAGCATTAGCTCTATAGTCCTGCAGATTATGGCGTATCAAGACACCAGGTCTCTGCCCCTGCTACCCTTTCAGGCAGTGAGTTCCAGACCCTCACAACCCCCAGGTGAAAAAACTTTTCCTCATCTCCCCTCTAACATTTCTACTAATCATTTTAAATGTATGCCACCTCATCACTGACCTCTCTGCTAAAGTAAATAGGCTCTTCCCATCCACTCTATCCAGGCCCCCGACAATTTTGTACATCTCAATCAAATCTCCCCTCAGCCTCCTCTGTCCCAAGGAGAACAACCCCCAGCCTAACGAATCTTTCCTCATAGCTGCAAGTTATCAGTCCTGGCAAAATCCTCATAAATCTCCTCTGTATACCTACCAATTACATCCTTTCTGTAATGAGGTGACCAAAGCTATGCACAGTACTCAAGTTGTGGCCTAACTAATGTTTTATATAGTTCCAGCATAACCTCCCTGCACTTACATTCTATGCCTCGGCGAATAAATAAAAGGATTCCATATGCCTTCTGAACCACCTTATCAACCTGTCCCGCTTCCTTCAGGGATCTGTGGACATTCACTCCAAGGTCCCTCATTTCCTCCACAGCTCTCAGTATCTTCCCATTTATTGTGCAATCCTTTCCCTTGTTTAACCTCCCCAAATGCATCACTTCACACTTTTCTGGGTTGAATTCGATTTGCCACTTCTCTGCCCATCTGGCCAGTCCATTGATATCTTCCTGCTGTTTACATCAATCCTCCTTGCTATCAATCGCACAGCCAATTTTTGTGTCATCTGCAAACTTCTTGAGCATTCCTGCTATTTTTATGTCCAAATCATTAATATGTGCCACAAAAAGCAGGGGACCTAGTCAGCACAACTGGGGTCAATGGGAGTCAAGGGGCAAACTCTCCGCTGGTTGGAGTCATACCTAACACAAAGGAAGGTGGTTGTGGTTGTTGGACGTCAATCACGTCAGTTCCAGGACATCGCTTGAGGAGTTCTTCAGGATAGTGCCTGAGGCCCACCCATCTTCAGCTGTTTCATCAGTGACCTTCCTTCCATCATAAGGTCATAAGTGGAGATGTTTGCTGATGATTGCACAATGCTCAGCACCATTTGTGACTCCTCAGATACTGAAGTGGCCCATGTCCAAATGCAGCAAGATCTGGACAATATTTAGGCTTGGGCTGACAAGTGGCAAATAACATTTATGCCACACAAGTGCCAGGCAATGACCTTCTCCAACAAGAGAGAATCTAACCATCGCCCCTTGATGTTCAATGGCATTACCATCGCTGAATCCCCAACTATCAACATCCCGCGGTTTACCATTGACCAGAAACTGAACTAGACTAACCATATAAATACTATGGCTACAAGAGCAGGTCAGAGTCCAGGAATCCTGTGGTGAGTAACTCACCTTCTGACTCCCTAAAGCCTGTCCACCATCTACAAGGCACAAGTCAGGAGTGTGATGGAATACTCCACAATTGCCTGGATGAGTGCAGCTCCCACAACACTCAAGCTTGACACTATCCGGGACAAAGCAGCCCACTTGATTGGCACCCCATCCACAAACAAACATTCACTTCTTCCACTACTAATGCACAGTAGCAGTAGTGTGTACCATCTACAAGATGCACTGCAGGAATTCACCAAGATTCCCTCGACAGCATCTTCCAAATCCACAACCACTAACATCTAGAAGGTCAAGGGCAGCAGACAGATGGGAACACCACCAGCTGGAAGTTCCCCTCCAAGTCACACACCATCCTGACTTGGAAATATATCGTCAATCCTTCACTGTCGCTGGGTCAAAATCATGGAACACCCCTCCCTAACAGCACTGTGAGTGTACCTGCACCACATGGACTGCAGCGGTTCAAGTGAGGCACCACTCTACCACCTTCTCAAGGGCAATTAAGGATGGGCAATAAATGCTGGCCTAGCCAGCGATGCCCACATCCCATGAACGAATATGGAAAAAAGGAATATGGAGTTGAGGTCACAATCAAATCAGCCATGATCTTATAGATTGGTGGAGCAGGTTTGAGGGGCCAATAGGTCTACTCCTGCTGCTAATTCGTATGTTCATACGGTTTGTATGGCTTCTGTCTTCTTTAGCCTAACTATACTGCACCACTGGACTCATCATGTGCTGAGCTCTGATGCCTCTGTCTCCTTCTATATGGTTTCAATCAGTTTCAATCTCCCCAGAAGTTTTGCTTTCCAATTTCACTTTCAGTCTTAGTTTCTGTAGAAACTGATAAGGTCAGTTTCCCATTTCAATTAGACCAGTCTTAAATAAAAGTCTGAGATCACAGATTCCATTACCAATGGCCAAAACCTATAGGATATCAATGGCTCTGAGGATTATTCCTTAGCTACTAAGTGTTGAAAGTGTTGGCAGCTGATGGACACTCATTTGCATTTCTTTTATTGATCTCCTTGTCTCTCTGCATCCTTCAACACAATTGACTGCTTCAACCTCCAATGCCTCTCCACTGCTGTTTGGCTCAGTTGGACAACCTTTGATTGATCCCACTCTTACTTTGTGTTACTCTTGACTCATTCCATAGCACTTGTTCCAGTGATTGGGGTTTCAAGATATGCTCCAGAGATTTGAGTATGTAATCTGGTCTGAAACTCCATTGCAGTACTGAGGAAGTGCTGCACATTTTTGGATTTGACATCAGACTGAGGCACCGCCCTTCCTCTCAGGTGGGTATAAAAGATCCCATGGTAATATGTGAAGAAGAGTAGGGAAAGTATCCCTGTTGTTACAAACAATATTTATCCCTCAGCCAACATCACTAAAATGGATTATTAGAGTTTGTCTAACTTTGTAGAACCTTTGTGTTCAAATTGGCTGTTGAGTTTCACTAAATTATTAAGTGACTACACCTCAATCTAATACTTCATTGGTTATAAAGTGTTTAGAATGTTCTGAAGCTCTGAAAGTATGAAATATAAAGGTAAATAAGGTTTTTCTTCATAAGATTTTCAATCTGCTGCCTTAAGAAGCTAGAGGAGAGAACAAACATTGGCTCCAAGATCTATGGAATTGTAGGTGGGTCAGTGGGCTGATATCTCTAAAGATGAATGAGGCAACTCACAATATTTGATGTTATGATTAACTATTGACTATCATTGGCAGAACAGGCATGAGGGGCTGAATGGCTAACCCTTGTTCCTGTTTAGTCTGTCCCATTTGAAAGAAACCTGACCTTCTTCTACTGATAATTATCTGGTATTGGCTGACGAACTTGTGGAACAGATGTGCTCAACTCATTTTTGCTGACCTAATCAGTAGTTCTTGGGCATGGGTGCCCCAAGTGTGAATTATTATGGTTTGACCAAACTCGAGGTGACCCTGAAGTTCATGTATATAGAAAGGCTGAAGCATGGTACGTGCAGCTTCTGGAAGGCATTACCTGTTGGCTCCTAGGTGACATTTAGATATTGGAATACTGGAACCCACTTAATCCTCTTTAGGAGGCATGGGCAATTGGGTGCCTTAGTAAGTGGTCAGGGGTGTGGTGAATTGAACGGTCATTCTGTTCACTAATGGACCTGCAGTGGAAGAACAATTACCGGGGTTGGGATTCTTCCCACTTCACTCCAGGAATGTTGACCTCCAATTTTGTCATGGGCATTTATGAGTTTATGTCTACCTTATGATGGTCCTCGCTGTATAAAATGTTCAAATATTACCAGTGATCAGAGGGTAGCAGTTCCCCTGAGCACACTTGACAGGTCACTTAAGTTTTATCTCTTGCTAGCCTGTGCTTAAATTCTTTGGGCTTAGGAAATGTAAAGCACCCATAGGAGGAAGGACCATGTTTACAGCATATTATGAAAACAAGTGTGGAGATCTTTCATAAGCCTTTTAAGCATGATGATGGGTTTACATGTGGGAGACATCTGGGTCACTGCAATAAAATTGCTGAAAATTAAGGGTAGTGTTTGCACTGCACTCTCCTGCTCTAAATTTAAAAAAAAAGCCGCAAATGCCTCATGACATGTGATCAAAATAGGAATATAATGGTCAATTACTTAGCACAAAAAACTATTCTTACTCTCAGACATTAAATTGGGGCCTTATCTGCCTGTTCAGGTTTAGACCCTAGAATACTTTTAGAAGCAGGGATACCTCCTGAGGTTTTGGCCAACATTCCTTGTGTCAATCACAATCACTATCAAAAGAGATTAGCTGGCTATTTGTTTCATTGCTCTTTGTGGGACCTTGCATGAAACTTGGCTGCTGCATTAGTTACACTTCAAACATATTTAAAAATTAGCAGTGAAAAGCTTTTGACATGTACTAAAGATTTGAAATGCACTATACGAATGCAAGTTCTTTTTCTTTCAGTCACCTCTAATCATTAGCCCTGATAATACATACTCTTAGAACAATTTTTTTTATTCATTCACGGGATGTGGGCTTCGCTGGCTGGGCCAGTGTTTATTGCCCATCTCTAGTTGCTATTGAGAAGGTGGTGGTGAGTTGCCTTCTTGTACCATTGCAGTCCATGTGGGATAGGTACACCCACAGTGCTGTTAGGAAGGGAGTTCCAGGATTTTGACCCAGCAACAATGAAGGAACAGTGACATATTTCCAAGTCAGGATAGTGATTGACTTGGAGGGGAACTTCCAAGTGGTGGTGTTCCTATCTATCTGCTGCCTTCATCCTTCTAGTGGTAGCGGTCATGGGTTTGGAAGGTGCTGTCTAAGGAGCCTTGGTGAATTCCTGCACTGCATCTTGTAGTGTTACACACTGCTACTACTGTGTGTCGGTGATGGAGAAAATGAATGTTTGTGGATGTGGTGCCATCAAGCAGACTGCTTTGCCCTGGACAGTGTCCAGCTTCTTCAGTATTGTGGGAGCTGCACTCATCCAGGCAAGTGGGGAGTGTTTGATCACTCTCTGGCTTGTGCCTTGTAGATGGCGGACAGGCTTTGGGGAGGCAGGAGGCGAGTTACTCATCGCATTACTCCTAGCCTCTGACCTGCTCTTGTAGCCACACTATTTATATGGCTAGTCTAATTCAGTTTCTGGTCAATGGTAACCCCCAGGATGTTGATAGTGGGGGACTCTGTGATGGTAATGCCATTGAACATCAAGGGGCGATGGTTGGATTCTCTCTTGTTGGAGAGAACCATTGCTAACCATTGAACAATGCCAATGGAAATCTGTTAATATTAAAATGCTGACTGTGCACAATGCTACAGCAGTTCTGCTGCCGTTACTACCCCTCATTGTGCTAAATGACACAGGGGCTCCATTGACATTAATATTACGCAGTGCACAATGGCATGGGATGTCAGCTAACATTAATGTTATCCAGAATTTACTGTAAAATAATGGTGAGGCTAATGATGCTCCCCTTTATATATGCATAAATCAGACAGCAACTTTTAGGTGAGTGTGGATAGGCAGTTAAACCTGAAAATCTGGAAGTTAAAGTCTAAGATGTGCCACACCTCCAAAAGTTGTGCCCCCCATTCAAATATACTGAATGGTGTGAAGTTCCTGTACTTACATGGTAAACTTCCCAGAAAAGGATTAGAGCTTGTCCATTTCAGTAATGGTGCGATAAATCATATTTAATGCCAAAAAACTTCCCTGGCACTGAAATTTAACTTTTACAAGTGTGGAGTCCTATTCCTTCAAATTTTAATTACTTCAAGATTTTTTAAAAAATGATTTTCCACACTTTTTCTTTAGTTTCTTCCATCAAATATTTCTTTTCCTCTCTTTACTTCACTTTTTGTACCTGATTTGACATTGAATTCACCCACTCTAGCTTACACCTCCAGGATCAGGCACAATAACATTCAGTAACAATATTACAATCTAATTGTTTAAGGAGACACACAGTTGCTTGTGCTGGCCACACAGGTTCCAGATGAATGCAGAAAGTGCTATGACATTTTGATCCCTGGCTTACAGCAACTTCCAGTGCAACATGGGTAAGGGCAACTCTAACAAGCAACAAGTACCAGCAACAGTATATTTTGGTCCATCACACAATGTGCACCAGTAGGTCAGCTATGTTAAGTTCCAACAGTTGCTTAGAAATGAAGATCGAAACCAAGACAGAGTTTTATTACTCATCATAAAACTTTCCACCGACAACACTAGTCCCAGCTGTTATCCCTTTTATACAACCAAAAGTTATGCATAGTTAAACAACCTAATAATTAGCAATTGAACATCTTTAACTTTTCCTTCCCGAACAGATTCCCCTCTTAAAAAGAAAATTTATATAATTTATATAATTAAAAAAACGGTAATAACAAACATCAATATATATTTTTCATTCAATAAATTGACCTTATTCCCCTCCTTAAAAAAAGAACACACGTGTAGATATGTCCACACAAAAGAAGTATCTTTTTCTTAAAGAAAAATACATCTCTCTTTGAGGATCTCTAATAACTTCTTGGAGCTCATTCCCCTTTCAGTGAAGCAGTCAGATAATTGGCAGCTGCCAAGATCAATGGATTGATAGCAATCTCCTTATTCTCGAGCATCTGTTTTAAGTTTGCAATACCAATTCGCAATCCCTTCTCATTAACACACTTTGTAGAGTGAACATTTTCCCCAGAGTGACTTGTTATCAATAAGGCATTCGATAGGTACCATTGCTGAATATGCTTGTCCATTTAAAACTTCTGCCAGTATCTTTGATATAAAGAATACCATATCCACGATCCCAACAAGGGCGAGAGTCTCTGCTGCTAACGTACTTTTATACTCTTTGTACCTTTTTAGATTCCTATGCCAAAGGGCAGCATTTGCCTTCCCCCCACCCCCATGAGAAGTATTATAAATCCTCTCGCACTCGAAAATCCATCACATAGATTTACATAAGATGCATCACTGAACACAGTTTCATTTTTCTAACATCACCCAAAGATGGGAATATCAAAACACGCTGCTCCATTTTTAATTTTGTCGATGTCTTGTTTGCCCAAATGATTTCTTCAACCTTGGGATCGTTCATTTTAGTGCTCAATTCCAGAAAGTCAAAACAGACACCCAGCCTTGTTTGTTTGCCTAGCCAATTTGGTTGCCCAATTAGACTTCTGACCTCCTCTTTTTCCATTTCAAAAGCTGTTGTATCTTTCTGGGAGGCCCCACCACGATTAATTGCGATGGGATTGACGATTCTAAATAGGATTGTTGATGTAAAAGGGTGTGTGATCTGCTCTGCCCGATTTCCAATCCAATGTATTTAAATGCATCAGAAACCTGACTTCAAATTTTAAACTCCATTCGGAGCCCACTAATGACAACTGTTTCAAATTCGCTACTACCACCCCGCAGAAAATCATTTTCGGGCATCACAAAGTTTCCCTCCATGGTGCCAATAAAACATTGCCGGGTCTGCTTCCACTTGAAGACAGCCCAACTTTAACAAAACTGACCTCACTGAGAAATACCAAACTCTGGAGGCATCATTGAAACCGTATACGCTTTTACTTCGATTCCAGAGAGTCCCTTCTGCCTTTGGCGCCTCTTTTGGCGGACGGAGAAAAACTTCCATTTGAAGTTGGTGTCCCTGCAACAAAGTAGCTTTAATATCAATGGACTTACATTCCCAAGCATTTGTAGCCAATAGAGCTAAAAAGATCTTCAGCAAAACTTTCCCTGCCGTAGGTGAATCTACTCTTATATCCCAGCCAACCAATTTTTCTTCAAACCCTCGTGCCACTAGCCTGGCTTTAGTTTTATAAGTCCCATCAGGAAGCACCTTTTCCGTGCATATCCATCAAAATGGAGGGTGGGAGGGCGATAGCATAATGGTATTGTTGTTGGACTAGTAATGTAGGGTAGTAGAGTAGGTAATGCTCTGGGAAACTGGGGTCAAATCTCACTAGTTGATATTAATACAAGTTGCCTGGTGCAATGCCGCGGGGGGTCAGTTGTTATTAATACCATGTGCCTGGTGTAAAGCTGCAGGAGGTCACTTCATATTAATACCATGTGCCTGGTGTAATGCTGCAGGAGGTCAATTGATATTAATACCATTTGCCTGGTGCAATGCTGCTGGAGGTCAGTTCATCTTAATACCATGTGCCTGGTGCAATGCTGCAGGAGGTCAGTTGATATTAATACCATGTGCCTGGTGCAATGCTGCAGGAGGTCAGTTGATATTAATACCATGTGCCTGGTGCAATGCTGCAGGAGGTCAGTTTATATTCATACTATTTGCCTGGTGTAATGCTGCAGGAGTTCAGTTGATATTAATACCATGTGCCTGGTGCAATGCCGCAGAGGGTCAGTTGAATTAATACCATGTGCCTGGTGCAATGCTGCAGGGGGACAGTTGAGAATATTACCATGTGCCTGGTGTAATGCTGCAGGAGGTCAGTTGATATTAATACCACTTTACGGGTGCAATGATGCAGGGGGTCAGTTGATATTAATACCATGTGCCTGGTGCAATGCTGCAGGAGGTCAGTTGATATTAATACCATGTGCCTGGTGCAATGCTGCAGCAGGTCAGTTGATATTAATACTATTTGCCTGGTGCAATGCCGCAGGGGATCAATTGATATTAATACTATTTGCCTAGTGCAATGCCACTAGGGGTAAGATGATATTAATACAATTTAGCTGGTGCAATGCTGCAGGGGGTCAGTTGATATTAATACCATGTGCCTGGTGCAATGCCGCAGGGGATCAATTGATATTAATACCAGTTGCCTGGTGCAATGCTGCAAGAGGTTAGTTGATAATAATACAATTTCCCTGGTGCAATGCCGCGGGCGGTCAGTTGATATTAATACCACTTGCCTGCGGCAATGCTGCAGGAGGTCAGTTGATATTAATACAATTTGCCTGATGCAATGCTACAAGAGGTTAGTTGACAATAATACAATTTCCCTGGTGTAATGCTGCAGGAGGTCAGTTGATATTAATACCATGTGCCTGGTGCAATGCCGCAGGGGATCAATTGATATTAATACCAGTTGCCTGGTGCAATGCTGCAAGAGGTTAGTTGACAATAATACAATTTCCCTGGTGCAATGACGCGGGCGGTCAGTTGATATTAATACCACTTACCTGCGGCAATGCTGCAGGAGGTCAGTTGATATTAATACAATTTGCCTAATGCAATGCTACAAGAGGTTAGTTGACAATAATACAATTTCCCTGGTGTAATGCTGCAGGAGGTCAGTTGATAGTAATACCATGTGCCTCGTGCAATGCTGCGGGAGGACAGTTGAGAATATTACCATGTGCCTGGTGTAATGCTGCAGGAGGTCAGTTGATATTAATACCACTTTATGGGTGCAATGATGCAGGGGGTCAGTTGATATTAATACCATGAGCCTGGTGCAAAGCTGCAGGAGGTCAGTTGATGTTAATATTACCTGCCTGGTGCAATGCCGCTAGGGGTCAGTTGATATTAATACAATTTGCCTTGTGCAATGCTGCAGGAGGTCAGTTGATATTAATACCATTTGCCTGGTGCAAAGCTAAAGGAGGTCAGTTGATATTAATACCATGTGCCTGGTGCAATGCTGCAGGGGGTGAGCTGTTATTAATACCATGTGCCTGGTGTAATGCTGCAGGAGGTCAGTTGATATTAATACCATGTGCCTGGTGCAATGCTGCTGGAGATCAGTTTATCTTAATACCACTTCACTGGCGCAATGATGCGGGGGGTCAGTTGATATTAATACCATGTGCCTGGTGCAATGCTGCAGGAGGTCAGTTGATGTTAATATTATGTGACTGGTGCAATGCCGCTAGGAGTCAGTTGATATTAATACAATTTGCTTGGTGAAATGCTGTAGGGGGTCAGTTGATATTAATACCATGTGCCTGGTGCAAAGCTGCAGGAGGTCAGTTGATAATAATACCATGTGCCTGGTGCAAAGCTGCAGGAGGTCAGTTGATATTAATACCATGTGCCTGGTGCAATGCCGCTAGGAGTCAGTTGATATTAATACAATTTAGCTGGTGCAATGCTGCAAGAGGTTAGTTGGCAATAATACAATTTCCCTGGTGCAATGCTGCAAGAGGTTAGTTGACAGTAATACAATTTCCCGGGTGTAATGCTGCAGGAGGTCAGTTGATATTAATACCATGTGCCTCGTGCAATGCTGCAGGGGGTCAGTTGAGAGTATTACCATGTGCCTGGTGTAAAGCTGCAGGGGGTCAGGTGATATTAATACCACGTTACGGGTGGAATGATGCAGGGGGTCAGTTGATATTAATGCCATGTGCATGGTGAAATGCTGCAGGGGGTCTGTTGACATTAATACCATGAGCCTGGTGCAATGCTGCAGGAGGTCAGTTGATGCTAATATTATGTGCCTGGTGCACTGCCGCTAGGGGTCAGATGATATTAATACGATATGCCAGGTTCAATGCTGCAGGAGGTCAGTTGATATTAATACCATGTGCCTGGTGCAAAGCTGCAGGTGGTCAGTTGATATTAATACTATGTGCCTGGTGTAATGCTGCAAGGGGTCAATTGATAGTAATACCATGTGCCTGGTGTAATGCTGCAGGAGGTCAGTTGATATTAATACCATGTGCCTGGTGCAATGCTGCAGGAGGTTAGTTGATATTAATACTATTAGCATAGTGCAATGCCGCTAGGGATCAGCCGATATTAATACAATTTGCCTGGTGCAATGCTGCAGGGGGTCAATTGATATTAATACAATTTGCCTGGTGCAATGCTGCAGGGGGTCCGTTGATATTAATACCATGTGCCAGGTGCAATACCGCAGCAGGTCAGTTGATATTAATACCAAGTGCCTGGTGCAATGATGCAGGGGATCAGTTGATATTAATAAAATGGTCCTGGTGCAATGCTGCAGGAGGTCAGTTGATATTAATGCTATTTGCCTGGTGCAATGCTGCAGGAGGTCAGTTGATATTAATGCTATTTGCCCGGTGGAATGCTGCAGGAGGTCAGTTGATATTAATACCATGTGCCTGGTGCAATGCGGCAGGAGTTCAGTTGATATTAATACCATGTGCCTGTTGTAATGCTGCAGGGGTCAGTTGATATTAATAAAATGGTCCTGGTGCAATGCTGCAGGAGGTCAGTTGATATTAATGCTATTTGCCTGGTGCAATGCTGCAGGAGGTCAGTTGATATTAATGCTATTTGCCCGGTGGAATGCTGCAGGAGGTCAGTTGATATTAATACCATGTGCCTGGTGCAATGCTGCAGGAGTTTAGTTGATATTAATACTATTTGCATAGTGCAATGCCGGTAGGGGTCATTTGATATTAATACAATTTGCCTGGTGCAATGCTGCAGGGGCTCAGTTGATATTAATACCATGTGCCTGGTGCAATGCTGCAGGTGGTCAGTTGATATTAATACCATGTGCCTGGTGCAATGCTGCAGGGGGTCAGTTCATACTAATACCTGTGCCTGATGTAATGTTGCAGGAGGTCAGTTGATATTAATACCATGTGCCTGGTTAAATGCTGCAGGAGGTCAGTGGATATTAATACCATGTGCTTGATGTAATGCTGCAGGAGGTCTTTTGATATTTATACCACCTGCCTGGTGCAATGCTGCAGGTGGTCAGTTGATAGTAATACTATGTGCCTGGTGTAATGCTGCAAGAGGTCAGTTGATATTAATATCATGTGCCTGGTGCAATGTTGTGGGGGGTCAGATTATATTAATACCATTTGCCTGGTGCAATGCTGCAGGAGGTCAGTTGATATTAATACCATTTGCCTGGTGCAATGCCGCGGGGGTCAGTTGATATTAATCCGATTTGCCTGGTGCAATGTTGCAGGGGGCCAGCTGATATTGATAACATGTGCCTGGGGCAGTGCCGCTAGGGGTCAGTTGATATTAATACAATTTGCCTGGTGCAATGTTGCAGGGGGTCAGTTGATATTAATACAATATGCCTGGGGCAATGCTGCAGGGGGTCAATTGATAGTAATACCATGTGCCTGGTGTAATGCTGCAGGGGGTGAGCTGTTATTAATACCATGTGCCTGGTGCAATGCTGCAGGAGGTTAGTTGATATTAATACTATTAGCATAGTGCAATGCCGCTAGGGATCAGCTGATACTAATACAATTTGCCTGGTGCAATGCTGCAGGGGGTCCGTTGATATTAATACCATGTGCCAGGTGCAATACCGCAGCAGGTCAGTTGATATTAATACCAAGTGCCTGGTGCAATGATGCAGGGGATCAGTTGATATTAACAACATGTCCCTGGTGCAATGCGGCAGGAGTTCAGTTGATATTAATACCATGTGCCTGTTGTAATGCTGCAGGGGTCAGTTGATATTAATAAAATGGTCCTGGTGCAATGCTGCAGGAGGTCAGTTGATATTAATGCTATTTGCCTGGTGGAATGCTGCAGGAGGTCAGTTGATATTAATACTATTTGCATAGTGCAATGCCGGTAGGGGTCATTTGATATTAATACAATTTGCCTGGTGCAATGCAGCAGGGGGTCAATTGATATTAATAACATTTGCCTGCAACAATGCTGCAGGAGGTCAGTTGATATTAATACAATTTGCCTGGTGCAATGCCACGTAGGGTCAGTTGATATTAATACCATGTGCCCAGTGTAATGCTGCAGGGGATCAGTGGATATTAATGCCATGTGCCTGGTGAAATGCTGCTGGGGGTCAGTTCATACTAATACCTGTGCCTGATGCAATGCTGCAGGAGGTCAGTTGATATTAATATCATGTGCCTGGTTAAATGCTGCAGGAGGTCAGTGGATATTAATACCATGTGCCTGATGTAATGCTGCAGGAGGTCTTTTGATATTTATACCACCTGCCTGGTGCAATGCTGTAGGTGGTCAGTTGATAGTAATACCACGTGCCTGGTGTAATGCTGAAGGAGTTCAGTTGATATTAATACCAGGTGCTTGGTGCAATGCCATGGGGGCAGTAGATAGCAATACCATTTGCCTGGTGCAATGCTGCAGGAGGTCAGTTGATATTAATACCATTTGCCTGGTGCAATGCCGCGGGGGTCAGTTGATATTAATCCGATTTGCCTGGTGCAATGTTGCAGGGGGCCAGCTGATATTAATAACATGTGCCTGGGGCAATGCAGCAGGGGGTCGGTTGATATTAATGGCATGTGCCTGATGCAATGCCGCTAGGGGTCAGTTGATATTAATACAATTTGCCTGGTGCAATGTTGCAGGGGGTCAGTTGATATTAATACAATTTGCCTAATGCAATGCTGCAGGGGATCAGTTGATATTAATACCATGTGCCTGGTGCTATGGTGCAGGAGGTCAGTTGATATTAATACCAAGTGCCTGGCGCAATGATACAGGGAGTCTGTTGATATTAAGACCATGTCCCAGGTGCAATGCTGCAGGAGGTCAGTTGATATTAATACCATTTGCCTGGTGCAATGTTGCAGGGGGCCAGCTGATATTAATAACATGTGCCTGGTGCAATGCTGCAGGGGGTCAGTTGATATTATTACCATGTACCTGGTGAAATGCCGCTGGGGGTCAGTTGATATTAATACCTGTGCCTCAAGCAATGCTGCAGGAGGTCAGTTGATATTAATACCATGTGCCTGGTGCAATGCTGCAGGAGGTCACTTGATATTAATACAATTTGCCTGGTGCAATGCTGCAGGAGGTCAGTTGATATCAATACCATGTGCCTGGATTAATGCTGCAGGGGTCAATTGATAGTAATATCAGGTGCCTGTAATGCTGCAGGAGGTCAGTAGACATTAATACCATGTGCCTGGTGTAAATGCTGCAGGAGGTCAGTTGATATTAATATTAATTGCCTGGTGCAATGCTGCAAGAGTTTAGTGGATATTAATACCATGTGCCTGGTGCAATGCTGCAGGAGGTCAGTTGATATCAATACCATGTGCCTGGATTAATGCTGCAGGGGGTCAATTGATAGTAATATCAGGTGCCTGTAATGCTGCAGGAGGTCAGTAGACATTAATACCATGTGCCTGGTGTAAATGCTGCAGGAGGTCAGTTGATATTAATATTAATTGCCTGGTGCAATGCTGCAGGAGTTTAGTGGATATTAATACCACGTGCCTGGTGCAATGCTGCAGGAGGTTAGTTGATATTAATACTATTTGCATAGTGCAATGCCGCTAGGGGTCATTTGATATTAATACAATTTGACTGGTGCAATGCTGCAGGGGCTCAGTTGATATTAATACCATGTGCCTGGTGCAATGCTGCAGGGGATCAGTGTATATTAATACCATGTGCCTGGTGCAATGCTGCAGGGGATCAGTGTATATTAATACCATGTGCCTGGTGCAATGCTGCAGGATGTCAATTGATAGTAATACCATGTGCCTGCTGTAATGCTGCAGGAGGTCTGTTGATATTTATACCATCTGCCTGGTGCAATGCTGCAGGTGGTCAGTTGATAGTAATACTATGTGCCTGGTGCAATGCTGCAGGAGTTCAGTTGATAGTAATACCATGTGCCTGGTGTAATGCTGAAGGAGTTCAGTTGATATTAATAACAAGTGCTTGGTGCAATGCCGTGGGGGCAGTTGATAGTAATACCATTTGCCTGGTGCAATGCTGCAGGGGGTGAGCTGTTATTAATACCATGTGCCTGGTGTAATGCTGCAGGAGGTCAGTTGATATTAATACCATGTGCCTGGTACAATGCTGCAGGAGGTCAGTTGATATTAATACCATGTGCCTGGTGCAATGCTGCTGGAGGTCAGTTTATCTTAATACCACTTCACTGGCGCAATGATGCGGGGGGTCAGTTGATATTAATACCATGTGCCTGGTGCAAAGCTGCAGGAGGTCAGTTGATGTTAATATTATGTGACTGGTGCAATGCCGCTAGGAGTCAGTTGATATTAATACAATTTGCTTGGTGAAATGCTGTAGGGGGTCAGTTGATATTAATACCATGTGCCTGGTGCAAAGCTGCAGGAGGTCAGTTGATATTAATACCATGTGCCTGGTGCAAAGCTGCAGGAGGTCAGTTGATATTAATACCATGTG
Organism: Cetorhinus maximus; assembly: GCF_964194155.1. NCBI lineage: Eukaryota > Metazoa > Chordata > Chondrichthyes > Lamniformes > Cetorhinidae > Cetorhinus > Cetorhinus maximus. The sequence continues at coordinate 20,544,391 of NC_135892.1, forward strand.
CCTGGTGCAATGCCGCTAGGAGTCAGTTGATATTAATACAATTTAGCTGGTGCAATGCTGCAAGAGGTTAGTTGGCAATAATACAATTTCCCTGGTGCAATGCTGCAAGAGGTTAGTTAACAGTAATACAATTTCCCGGGTGTAATGCTGCAGGAGGTCAGTTGATATTAATACCATGTGCCTGGTGCAATGCCATGGGGGCAGTAGATAGCAATACCATTTGCCTGGGGCAATGCAGCAGGGGGTCGGTTGATATTAATGGCATGTGCCTGATGCAATGCCGCTAGGGGTCAGTTGATATTAATACAATTTGCCTGGTGCAATGTTGCAGGGGGTCAGTTGATATTAATACAATTTGCCTGGGGCAATGCTGCAGGGGATCAGTTGATATTAATACCATGTGCCTGGTGCTATGGTGCAGGAGGTCAGTTGATATTAATACCAAGTGCCTGGCGCAATGATGCAGGGAGTCTGTTGATAGTAATACCATGTCCCAGGTGCAATGCTGCAGGAGGTCAGTTGATATTAATACCATGTGCCTGGTGCAATGCTGCAGGGGGTCAGTTGATATTATTACCATGTACCTGGTGAAATGCCGCTGGGGGTCAGTTGATATTAATACCTGTGCCTGAAGCAATGCTGCAGGAGGTCAGTTGATATTAATAACATGTGCCTGGTGCAATGCTGCAGGAGGTCAGTTGATATTAATACCATGTGCCTGGTGCAATGCTGCAGGAGGTCACTTGATATTAATACAGTTTGCCTGGTGCAATGCTGCAGGAGGTCAGTTGATATCAATACCATGTGCCTGGATTAATGCTGCAGGGGGTCAATTGATAGTAATATCAGGTGCCTGTAATGCTGCAGGAGGTCAGTAGACATTAATACCATGTGCCTGGTGTAAATGCTGCAGGAGGTCAGTTGATATTAATATTAATTGCCTGGTGCAATGCTGCAAGAGTTTAGTGGATATTAATACCATGTGCCTGGTGCAATGCTGCAGAGGGTCAGTTGAATTAATACCATGTGCCTGGTGCTATGCTGCAGGAGGTTAGTTGATATTAATACTATTTGCATAGTGCAATGCCGCTAGGGGTCATTTGATATTAATACAATATGACTGGTACAATGCTGCAGGGGCTCAGTTGATATTAATACCATGTGCCTGGTGCAATGCTGCAGGGGATCAGTGTATATTAATACCATGTGCCTGGTGCAATGCTGCAGGAAATCAGTTGATATTAATAACATTTGCCTGGTGCAAAGCTGCAGGGGGTCAGTTGATATTAATACCATGTGCCTGGTGTAATGCTGAAGGAGTTCAGTTGATATTAATACCATGTGCCTGGTGCAATGCCGCCGGGGGTTCAGATGATATTAATACCATTTTCCTGATGAAATGCTGCTGGGGGTCAGTTCATACTAATACCTGCGCCTGATGCAATGCTGCAGGAGGTCAGTTAATATTAATACCATGTGCCTGGTGCAATGCTGCAGGATGTCAATTGATAGTAATACCATGTGCCTGATGTAATGCTGCAGGAGGTCTGTTGATATTTATACCATCTGCCTGGTGCAATGCTGCAGGAGGTCAGTTGATAGTAATACCATGTGCCTGGTGTAATGCTGAAGGAGTTCAGCTGATATTAATAACAAGTGCTTGGTGCAATGCCGTGGGGGCAGTTGATAGTAATACCATGTGCCTGGGGCAATGCAGCAGGGGGTCGGTTGATATTAATGGCATGCGCCTGATGCAATGCTGCAGGAGGTCAGTTGATATTAATACCATGTGCCTGGTGCAATGTCGCAGCAGGTCAGTTGATATTAATACCAAGTGCCTGGCGCAATGATGCAGGGAGTCAGTTGATATTAACACCATGTCCCTGGTGCAATGCTGCACGAGGTCAGTTGATATTAATACAATTTGCCTGTTGCAATGCCACGGGCTGGTCAGTTGATATTAATACCTGTGCCTGAAGCAATGCTGCAGGAGGTCAGTTGAAATAACTCCCATGTGCCTGGTGTAATGCTGCAGGAGGTCAGTTCATATTAATACCATCTGCCTGGTGCAATGCTGTAGGGCGTCAGTTGATAGTAATACTATGTGCCTGGTGTAATGCTGCAGGAGGTCAGTTGATATTAATATCATGTGCATGGTGCAATGCTGCAGAGGGTCAGTTGAATTAATACCATGTGCCCGGTGCAATGCTGCAGGAGGTTAGTTGATATTAATTCTATTTGCGTAGTGCAATGCCGCTAGGGGTCAATTGATATTAATACAATTTGCCTGGAGCAATGCTGCAGGGGGTCACTTGATATTAACACCATGTGCCTGGTGCATTGCTGCAGGAGTTCTGTTGATATTAATACCATGTGCCTGTTGCAATGCTGCAGGATGTCAATTGATAGAAATACCATCTGCCTGGTGCAATGCTGCAGGTGGTCAGTTGATAGTAATACTATGTGCCTGGTGTAATGCTGCAGGAGGTCAGTTGATATTAATATCATGTGCATGGTGCAATGCTGCAGAGGGTCAGTTGAATTAATACCATGTGCCCGGTGCAATGCTGCAGGAGGTTAGTTGATATTAATTCTATTTGCGTAGTGCAATGCCGCTAGGGGTCAATTGATATTAATACAATTTGCCTGGAGCAATGCTGCAGGGGGTCACTTGATATTAACACCATGTGCCTGGTGCATTGCTGCAGGAGTTCTGTTGATATTAATACCATGTGCCTGTTGCAATGCTGCAGGATGTCAATTGATAGAAATACCATCTGCCTGGTGCAATGCTGCAGGTGGTCAGTTGATAGTAATACTATGTGCCTGGTGTAATGCTGCAAGAGGTCAGTTGATATTAATATCATGTGCCTGGTGCAATGTCGTGGGGGGTCAGATTATATTAATACCATTTGCCTGGTGCAATGCTGCAGGAGGTCAGTTGACGTTAATACCATTTGCCTGGTGTAATGCTGAAGGAGTTCAGTTGATATTAATACCAAGCGCTTGGTGCAATGCCGTGGGGGCAGTTGATAGTAATACCATTTGCCTGGTGCAATGCTGCAGGAGGTCAGTTGATATTAATACCATGTGCTTGGTGCAATGCCGCGGGGGACAAGTTGATATTAATAACATGTGCCCGGGGCAATGCAGCAGGGGGTCAGTTGATATTAATACCATGTGCCTGGTGCAATGATGCAGGAGGTCACTTGATATTAATACCATGTGCCTGGTGCAAAGCTGCAGGGGGTCAGGTGATAGTAATACCATGTGCCTGGTGTAATGCTGCAGGAGTTCAGTTGATGTTATTACCATGTGCCTCGTGCAATGCTGCAGGGGGTCAGTTGAGAGTAATACGATGTGCATGGTGTAATGCTGCAGGATGACAGTGGATATTAATACCATGTGCCTGGTGCAATGCTGCAGGGGGTCAGCTGTTAGTAATACAATGTGCCTGGTGTAATGCTGCAGGAGGTCTGTTGATATTTATACCATCTGCCTGGTGCAATGCTGCAGGTGGTCAGTTGATAGTAATACTATGTGCCTGCTGTAATGCTGCAAGAGGGCAGTTGATGTTAATATCATGTGCCTGGTGCAATGTTGTGGGGGGTCAGTTTATATTAATACAATTTGCCTGGTGCAATGCTGCAGGAGGTCATTTGATGTTAATACTAAGTGCCTGGTGGAATGCCGTTAGGGGTCAGTTGATATTAACACAATTTGCCAGGTGTAATGCTGCAGGGGGTCAGTTGATATCAATAACAAGTGCCTGGTGCATTGCTGCAGGAGTTCAGTTGATATTAAAACCATGTGCCTGGTGCAATGCTGCAGGGGGTCAATTGATATTAATACCATGTGCCTGGTGCGATACTGCAGAAGGTCAGATGATATTAATACTATGTGCCTGGTGCAATGCTGCAGGATGTCAGTTGATAGTAATACCATGTGCCTGGTGTAATGCTGCAGGGGGTCAGTTGATATTAATACCATGGGCGTGGTTCAATGCTGCAGGAGTTCAGTTGATATTAATGCCATTTGACTGGTGCAATGCTGCAAGAGGTCAGTTGATATTAATACCATAATCCTGGTGTAATGCTGCAGGAGGTCAGTTGATATTAATACTATTTGCCTAGTGCAATGCTGCAGGAGGTCATTTAGTGTTAATATTATGTGCCTGGTGGAATGCTGCTAGGGGTCAGATGATATTAATACAGTGTGCCTGGTGCAATGCTGCAGGAGGTCAATTGATAGTAATACCATGTGCCTTGTGTAATGCTTTAGGAGGTCAGTTGATATTAATACCATGTTTCTGGTGCAATGCTGCAGGAGGTCAGTTGATATTGATACCATGTGCCTGGTGCGATACTGCAGAAGGTCAGTTGATATTAATACCACGTGCTTGGTGCAATGATGTAGGGGGTCAGTTGATGTTAATATCATGTGCCCCGTGCAATGCTGCAAGGTTTCAGTTGATAGTAATACCATGTGCCTGGTGTCAAGCTGCAGGAGGTAATTTGAAATTAATACTATGTGCCTTTTGCAATGCTGCAGGAGGTCAATTGATAGTAATACCATGTGACTGGTGCAATGCTGCAGGAGGACAGATGATATTAATACTATTTGTCTGGTGCAATGCTGTTAGGGGTCAATTGATATTAATACCATGGGCCTGGTGAAATGCTGCAGGGGATCAGTGGATTGTATACCATGTGCCTGATGCGATGCTGCGGCGGGGTCAGTTGATAGTAATAAAATTTGCCTGGTGCAATATCCACGTGGTGTCAGTTGATATTAATACCATTTGCCTGGTGCAATGCTGCAGGAGGTCAGTTGATATTAATACCATGCGCCTGGTGCAATGATGCAGGGGGTCAGTTGATATTAATATCAGGTGCCTTGTGCAATGCCGCAGCGGGTCAGTTGAAATTAATACCAGGTGCCTGGTGCAATGCTGCAGGAGGTCAGTTGATATTAAAACAATTTGCCTGGTGCAATGCCGCTAGGGGTCAGTTGATATTAATATAATTTGCCTGGTGCAATGCAGCAGGGGGTCTGTTGATGTTAATACCATGTCCCTGGTGCAATGCCGCGGGCAGTCAGTTGATATTAATAACATGTGCCTGGTGCAATGCCGCGGGGGGGGTCAGTTGATATTAATACCATGTGCCTGAGGCAATGCTGCAGGGGGTCTGTTTATATAAATACAATTTGCCTGGTGCAATGCCGCGAGTGGACAGTTGATATTAATACCATTTGCCTGGTGCAATGCCGCCAGGGGTCAGTTGATATTAATATAATTTGCCTGGTGCAATGCAGCGGGCGGTCAGTTGATATTAATAACATGTGCCTGGTGCAATGCCGCGGGGGGGTCAGTTGATATTAATACCATGTGCCTGAGGCAATGCTGCAGGGGGTCTGTTTATATAAATACAATTTGCCTGGTGCAATGCCGCGAGTGGACAGTTGATATTAATACCATTTGCCTGGTGCAATGCCGCCAGGGGTCAGTTGATATTAATATAATTTGCCTGGTGCAATGCAGCGGGCGGTCAGTTGATATTAATAACATGTGCCTGGTGCAATGCCGCGGGGGGTCTGTTGATATTAATACCATTTTCCTGGTGCCATGCCGCTGGGGGTCAGTTGATATTAATACCTGTGCCTGATGCAATGCTGCAGGAGGTCAGCTGATATTAATACCATATGCCTGGTGTAATGCTGCAGGAGGTCATTTGATATTAATACCATGTGCCTGGTGCAATACTGCAGGGGGTCAGTTGATAGTAATACCATGTGCCTGGTGTAATGCTGCAGGAGGTCAGTTGATATTAATACCATCTGCCTAGTACAACGCTGCCGGGGGTCAGTTGATAGTAATACCATGTGCCTGTTGTAATGCTGCACGGTGTCAGTTGATAGTAATACCATGTGCCTGGTGTAATGCTTCAGGAGGTCAGTTGATATTAATACCATGTGCCTGGTGCAATTCTGCAGGAGGTCACTTGATATTAATACCATGTGCCTGGTGCAATGCTGCAGGAGGTTAGTTGATATTAATACCACGTGCCCGGTGCAATGATGCAGGGGGTCAGTTGATATTAATATCATGTGCCTCGTGCAATGTTGCAGGGGGTCAGTTGATATTAGTACCAGGTGCCTGGTGCAATGCTGCAGGAGGTCATTTGATATTAATACTATGTGCCTGGTGGAATGCTGCTAGGGGTCAGTTGATATTAATACAATTTGCCAGGTGTAATGCTGCAGGGGCTCAGTTGATATTAATATCATGCGCCTGGTGCAATGCTGCAGGAGTTCAGTGGTTACAAATACCATGTGCCTGGTGCAATGCTGCAGGAGGTCAGCTGATATCAATACCATATGCCTGGAGTAATGCTGCAGGAGGTCACTTGATATTAATACCATGTGCCTGGTTCAATACTGCAGGGGGTCAGTTGATAGTAATACCATGTGCCTGGTGTAATGCTGCAGGAGGTCAGTTGATATTAATACCATCTGCCTAGTACAATGCTGCCGGGTGTCAGTTGATAGTAATACCATTTGCCTGTTGTAATGCTGCACGGTGTCCGTTGATAGTAATACCATGTGCCTGGTGTAATGCTTCGTGAGGTCAGTTGATATTAGTACCAGGTGCCTGGTGCAATGCTGCAGGAAGTCATTTGATATTAATACTATGTGCCTGGTGGAATGCCGCTAGGGGTCAGTTGATATTAATACAATTTGCCAGGTGTAATGCTGCAGGGGCTCAGTTGATATTAATAACAAGTTCCTGGTGCAATGCTGTTGAGGTCAGTTGATATTAATACCATGTGCCTGGTGCAATGCTGCAGGAGTTCAGTGGTTACAAATACCATGTGCCTGGTGCAATGCTGCAGGAGGTCAGTTGATATTACTACCATGTGCCTGGTGCAATGCTGCAGGAGGTCAGTTGATATTAATAACATGTGCCTGGTGTAATGCTGCAGGAGGTCAGTTTATATTAATACTATTTGCCTGGTTCAATGCTGCAGGAGGTCAGTTGATATTAATACCATGTGCCTGGTGCAATGCTGCAGGAGGTCAGTTGATATTAATAACATGTGCCTGGTGTAATGCTGCAGGAGGTCAGTTTATATTAATACTATTTGCCTGGTGCAATGCTGCAGGAGGTCAATTGATATTATTACCATGTGCCTGATGCAATGCTGCAGGGGGTCTCTTGATATTAATACCATGTGCCTGGTGCAATGCTGCAGGAGATCAAATGATATTAATACTATTTGCCCTGTTCAATACCTCCAGGGGTCAGTTGATATTAATACAATTGGCCTGGTGAAATGCTGCATGGGGTCAGTTGATATTAACACCATGTGCCTGGTGCAATGCTGCAGGGGATCAGTGGATATCAATACCATGTTCCTGATTCAATGCCGCAGCGGGGTCAGTTGATATTAATACCATTTGACTGGTGCAATGCTTCAGGAGGTCAGTTGACGTTAATACCATTTGCCTGGTCAAATGCCACGTTGTGTCAGTTGATAGTAATAAAATTTGCCTGGTGCAATATCCACGTGGTGTCAGTTGATATTAATACCATTTGCCTGGTGCAATGCTGTAGGAGGTCAGTTGATATTAATACCATGCGCCTGGTGCAATGATGCAGGGGGTCAGTTGATATTAATATCAGGTGCCTTGTGCAATGCCGCAGCGGGTCAGTTGAAATTAATACCATGTGCCTGGTGCAATGCTACAGGAGGTCAGTTGATATTAAAACAATTTGCCTGGTGCAATGCCGCTAGGGGTCAGTTGATATTAATATAATTTGCCTGGTGCAATGCAGCAGGGGGTCTGTTGATGTTAATACCATGTCCCTGGTGCAATGCCGCGGGCAGTCAGTTGATATTAATAACATGTGCCTGGTGCAATGCCGCGGGGGGGGTCAGTTGATATTAATACCATGTGCCTGAGGCAATGCTGCAGGGGGTCTGTTTATATAAATACAATTTGCCTGGTGCAATGCCGCGAGTGGACAGTTGATATTAATACCATTTGCCTGGTGCAATGCCGCCAGGGGTCAGTTGATATTAATATAATTTGCCTGGTGCAATGCAGCGGGCGGTCAGTTGATATTAATAACATGTGCCTGGTGCAATGCCGCGGGGGGGGTCAGTTGATATTAATCCCATTTTCCTGTTGCAATGCCGCTGGGGGTCATTTGATATTAATACCTGTGCCTGATGCAATGCTTCAGGAGTTCAATTGACATTAATACCATTTGCCTGGTGCAATGCCACGTGGTGTTAGTTGATATTAATAGCATTTGCCTGGCGCAATGCTGCAGGAGGTCAGTTGATATTAATACCATGTGCCTGAAGCAATGCTGCAGGAGGTCAGTTGATATTAATACAATTTGCCTGGTGCAAAGCCGCGGGTGGTCAGTTGATATTAATATAATTTGCCTGGTGCAATGCAGCAGGGGGTCTGTTGATATTAATACCATTTTGCTGGTGCAATGCCGCTGGGGGTCAGTTGATATTAATACCTGTGCCTGATGCAATGCTGCAGGTGGTCAGCTGATATTAATACCATATGCCTGGTGTAATGCTGCAGGAGGTCATTTGATATTAATACCATGTGCCTGGTGCAATACTGCAGGGGGTCAGTTGATAGTAATACCATGTGCCTGGTGTAATGCTGCAGGAGGTCAGTTGATATTAATACCATCTGCCTAGTACAACGCTGCCGGGGGTCAGTTGATAGTAATACCATGTGCCTGTTGTAATGCTGCACGGTGTCAGTTGATAGTAATACCATGTGCCTGGTGTAATGCTTCAGGAGGTCAGTTGATATTAATACCATGTGCCTGGTGCAATTCTGCAGGAGGTCACTTGATATTAATACCATGTGCCTGGTGCAATGCTGCAGGAGGTTAGTTGATATTAATACCACGTGCCCGGTGCAATGATGCAGGGGGTCAGTTGATATTAATATCATGTGCCTCGTGCAATGTTGCAGGGGGTCAGTTGATATTAGTACCAGGTGCCTGGTGCAATGCTGCAGGAGGTCATTTGATATTAATACTATGTGCCTGGTGGAATGCTGCTAGGGGTCAGTTGATATTAATACAATTTGCCAGGTGTAATGCTGCAGGGGCTCAGTTGATATTAATATCATGCGCCTGGTGCAATGCTGCAGGAGTTCAGTGGTTACAAATACCATGTGCCTGGTGCAATGCTGCAGGAGGTCAGCTGATATCAATACCATATGCCTGGAGTAATGCTGCAGGCGGTCATTTGATATTAATACCATGTGCCTGGTTCAATACTGCAGGGGGTCAGTTGATAGTAATACCATGTGCCTGGTGTAATGCTGCAGGAGGTCAGTTGATATTAATACCATCTGCCTAGTACAATGCTGCCGGGTGTCAGTTGATAGTAATACCATTTGCCTGTTGTAATGCTGCACGGTGTCCGTTGATAGTAATACCATGTGCCTGGTGTAATGCTTCGTGAGGTCAGTTGATATTAATACCATGTGCCTGGTGCAATTCTGCAGGAGGTCACTTGATATTAATACCATGTGCCTGGTGCAATGCTGCAGGAGGTCAGTTGATATTAATGTCATGTGCCTCGTGCAATGCTGCAGGGGGTCAGTTGATATTAGTACCAGGTGCCTGGTGCAATGCTGCAGGAGGTCATTTGATATTAATACTATGTGCCTGGTGGAATGCCGCTAGGGGTCAGTTGATATTAATACAATTTGCCAGGTGTAATGCTGCAGGGGCTCAGTTGATATTAATAACAAGTTCCTGGTGCAATGCTGTTGAGGTCAGTTGATATTAATACCATGTGCCTGGTGCAATGCTGCAGGAGGTCAGTTGATATTACTACCATGTGGCTGGTGCAATGCTGCAGGAGGTCAGTTGATATTAATAACATGTGCCTGGTGTAATGCTGCAGGAGGTCAGTTTATATTAATACTATTTGCCTGGTTCAATGCTGCAGGAGGTCAGTTGATATTAATACCATGTGCCTGATGCAATGCTGCTGGAGGTAAGTTGATATTAATACGATATGCCTGGTGTAATGCTGCAGGAGGTCAGTTGATATTAACACCATGTGCCTGGTGCAATACTGCAGGGGGTCAGTTGATAGTAATACCATGTGACTGGTGTAATGCTGCAGGAAGTCAATTGATATTAATACCATGTGCCTAGTACCATGCTGCAGGGGACCAGTTGATAGCAATACCATGTGCCTGGTGTAACGCTGCAGGGGGTCAGTTGATAGCAATACCATTTGCCTGGTGTAATGCTTCAGGAGGTCAGTTGATATTAATACCATGTTCCCGGTGCAATTCTTCAGGAGGTCAGTTGATATTAATACCATGTACCTTGTGCAATGCTGCAGCAGGTCAGTTGATATTAATACCACGTGCCTGGTGCAATGATGCAGTAGGTCAGTTGATATTAATATCATGTGCCTGGTTCAATGATGCACGGGGTCAGTTGATATTAATACCGGGTGCCTGGTGCAATGCTGCAGGAGGTCATTTGATGTTAATACTAAGTGCCTGGTGGAATGCCGTTAGGGGTCAGTTGATATTAACACAATTTGCCAGGTGTAATGCTGCAGGGGGTCAGTTGATATCAATAACAAGTGCCTGGTGCATTGCTGCAGGAGGTCAGTTGATATTAATACCATGTGCCTGGTGCATTGCTGCAGGGGCTCAATTGATGGTATTACCATGTGCCTGGTGTAATGCTGCAGGAGGTCAGTTGATATTAATACCATGTGCCTGGTGCAATGCTGCAGGAGTTCAGTTGATATTAATACTATTTGCCTGGTGCAATGCTGCAGGGGGTCTGTTGATATTAATACCATGTGCCCGGTGCAATGCTGCAGGGGATCAGTGGATATTAATACCATGTGCCTGGTGCAATGCTGTAGGGGGTCAGTTTATATTAATACCATGTGCCTGGTGCAATGCTGCTGGCGGTTAGTTGATATTAATGCTATTTGCCTGGTGCAATGCTAGCCAAAAGGTGGTTATCTCCACCTATCACTGGCCCTCTATCCAGCTCTACCTGTCCCACCACCCGCCCCCCCCTTAAACCCATTTATATTTCACCTCTTTTCTATTTTTACTTATTTATGTTAAAGGGTCATTTGGACTCGAAACGTTAATTGTGCTCCTCTCTGCAGATGCTGCCAGACCTGCTGAGTTTTTGCAGGTATTTTTGTTTTTGTTTTGGATTTCCAGCATCCGCAGTTATTTGTTTTTATTTATTTATTTTGATATTAATACCATGTGCCTAGAGCAATGCCGCGGAAGGTGAGCTGAGATGCATATTCCTCCCTGTATGGGTCTGAGTCCCCTGCACTGAGGCTATGTTTAGCTGTAGAGGCGATGCCGCAGTGCACTCCCCGCACGCGCCCCTCCTCATTGTGCCACCACGTGGGCCTGAGGTGTCCAGTAGCCGGCCTGTACCAAAGCGGATCCCTGCTTAATCTGCCTTAATCACTAAAGAGGGATATGCGCGTCAACTGGCACTTCGTATCTCATACATGCGGCAGAGCCATACGCATTTCGAGAACCTAAAGAGCGCTCCTATGTAACCCGATCGTGCGAACAGCTGGTTGGTTGGGTGGGTGGTGTCTTGGGCTGCTGTGATTTTAAAAAATTAATCGCTCCCCTACCAACCACCGCTCCCCCCCTCCTTCCCGCGCGCAGTGGGCGTGCCCACCCCTCTGGGCTGACGTCATGGAGGCGGGCAATGAGGCGCTGGTGGTGATAAGCATTGTGGGTAGAGCGGTGTGCGCAGGCGTGTTGCTGACGGCGGCCTTGTACCTGCTGCGCGCGCTGTGTCAGAGGATGGCCTGGAAGTGCGGAGGAGACAGCCAAGCGGAGCTTGTCAACAACCTGCGGAGTGAGTGCTCGGCGAGGCGAGGGGCGGGCGTGAGAGAGAGAGAGAGAGACGGGGCAGCTAGTCTCCGGCGAGCGAGTACCCAGCACCCCCTCCCCTGCCCCAGCCCCAGTCCCAGCTAGCACAGCCAGGCCAGGCCACTAACCGGCTCCTGCGGGATTACTGCGGTCCCCAAGGGCGGGTGAGGCTGCGGGTCTCGGGAGGATGGATGGGCGGGCCGGCTGGGGGCCCCCTTGACAGCGGGCGGGGCCCTCGCTGGCTCTGCTAGCCCTGGTGGCCAGCGCCGAGCAGTGCGGGCTGGGCAAAGCAACCCTGCTGGTCACTGCAGTGCGGACAGTGGCCAAGCTGTGACTGTCCAGCGGCCAACGGCCCCATAACAGTTTTCAGCCAGTGGTTGCTGCTGCGATGGGGGACTGGGTCCATGCTCCTCGGCTGCCTTTGCATATGTGCAACGCTGGGATGGGCAGAGTTTTGATTTTCGAGCGTCATGAGGAACAGGCAGGAAAGTGGAGTTGATGCCAGATTCAGATCAGCCATGATTACTGAATGGTGGAGCAGGCTGGAGGGCCTTTTGGCTTACTCCTAGTTCTTATGCCTATGACTCTTCCATATATGGTGTGTCATGGTAACGGGTAGCCTGGGGTAATGCTCTGGGTGCCACACCCCTGCCTTTTCCATAGAGCCCTGCAAATTTTTCCTCTTCAGTTGAAGATGTAATTGTGAACTTATGTTTTAACCTGTTATTGGACCTTTAAATTCTGGAGAACCGAGCAATATTATGTCAAGTTTGGAAGAGCAAGTTTAATTTCAAAATGCATATTTTGACGGCTCCTTGATTTTTGAGTGTATAATCTTGCTGACATTCCAGTTCAGCGCTGTGCTGTGTCGTTTGAGGTGGCAGCTATCCACTGAGGAGTTGCTCTTTGTTCAGGTGGGTGTTAGATCTTAATCCTTGAAGAGTAGAAAGTTTCACTGGTGCACTGGACATCACTAACCAGTAACTTTGACTGGTCAGTCGTCATCTCCTTGTCGAAGTTGGTTGAGTACCTGAGGGAGAAATACCAGGCCGAGATTCATCCAGCATCCTTCATGCCTTCTGGATGTTCTGAGTGCTTCAAAACCAGTGAATTACTTTTGAAGAATAGTCTTCAGACAGAAGAAATTGGCGAGTGAGTTTGTCCATCAAGCTGGGGTCAAGAAAATTAATAATTGGGATGGCTGAACAATCTGGATTTATACACATTGTGATACTGCATTTTCTGAAAGCTGAGTGTTTTGAGAAATAACACACCAATCGGTGTTTTCTGGGTGGACTTGCTTTGGAAACATTTGCAGACAGTCAAAATTATAAGGAAAGAAGGTGGTCTCCTGGATAGCATGTTGCTGAAGTGGCCAATCCACAGAGGGGAAGTGAGTGACATCTGAATGAGGGGAAAGCTCAGAATGGTGGGATTGGGTAAAGACAGAGGAGGAAATTGCTGGGGGCCTGAAATTCAGGCTATTTAGCACTGGTATATAGTTCTGAATCCCTATAAGACAGACCCACAATGCTAATATTGGTGAAGAGGTGATAGAACCCCATTTTTGCTTTTTAAACAATGCTACCATTAGAAGGACATGTAACCTTTTCCGTAGTTATAGACTTGAGTCCCTAATCATTGGTTCTCCCCATGAGTCAGGGGGAGGGTAAGTAAAGCAATTGGGGGCTGGGGGGAGGGAGCAGAAAGGCTAATGGAGGGTCAGCACAGCCTATAGTATGCTCAAACTTGCTGTGAAATAAAAATTAAGGCATTTATAAAGTTCCCTTCTGAGCCATCAGGAAGCTCTGAAATGCTTTACAACTAATGGAGGAACACAAGAATTGCGGCAACTAGTGTGTGCGCAAATTTGCCACAAACACCAATGTGATAATGACCAGATAATTTATTTTAGTGGTATTTGTTTATGGATAAGTGTTATCTAGGACACTAGGAAGAATTCCCATGGTCTTAAATGTTGCAATGAGACCTTTTGAACCCACTGAGGACATATCGGCCTCAGTTTAACATCTCATCCAATGGACTGCATCTCTAATGCAAGTATTTCCCTCAGTGTTATGCCGTATTATCAGCTTGGATTTTGTGTTCAAGTCCCTGGTGTGGAAATTGAACCTATAAACTGATGTTTGCTAGTATGGTTTAAATTAAATTGGCAGGGTGTGGGTACCAGCATATATAAGTTGAAAAAAGGAATAAGGTGCACAAAGCAGTGAGTGTTGGATAGTACTAGAGGAGGAAGTAGATAATCTTAGATAAGAGCAGGAAATGATCTATAGAACACAATGAACCATCAAAATTTGTGGTCAGGAGGAGGCCATTTGGCTCATTGTGACCTTACTGGTCAAAAACTGACCTATCCAGCCAAATCCCATTTTCCAGCCCTTGGTTTGTAGCCTTGTATGTCACAGCATTTCAAGAGCATATTCAAGTATTTTTAAATGCCACCATTTCAGACAGAGTTTCAGACCCCTACCGCCTTCGGGAAGGAATTTTTTTACCCAAGGGGAAATGTGTTACTCCTGTCCACTATATCTAGGCCACTAAGTTTTATACATCTCAATTAAATATACCCTCAGCCTCCTTTTTTTCAAAAGAAAACAACCTTAACCTATCCAGTCTTTCCTCATAGCTGAAATTCCCTGATCCTGGCAGCATCCTTGTAAATCTCTGTTCTCTCCCTTGAATATGATTGTATCCTTCCTGCAATGCAGTGATCAGAAGTGTTTGCAGTACTCTATCTATAACCTAACAGTTTGAGTATAATCTTCTCTGAAGCAGTCTGTGCCCACTTAGACCTGGACAACATTTCGGGTTTGGGCAGGTTAGTGGCAAGTAACATTCATGCCACAAATGCCAGACAGTGACAATCCCCAGCAAGAGAGAATCTAGTCATCTCCCCATGACATTCAATGGCACTGCCATCGCTGAAAGCCCCACCAGCAATGCCCTGCGGGTCACCATTGATTGGAAACATAGCTGGACCAGCCATATAAATACTGTGGTACAAGAGCAGGTCAGAGGCAAATAACTCGCACCTCTTGACACCCCAAAGCCTTTCACCATCTATAAGGCAAAAGTCAGGAGTGTGATGGAATACTCTCTACTTGCCTAGATGAGTGAAGCTCCAACATGCTTCAGAAGCTCGACACCATGGCAAAGCAGTCTGCTTGATTGGCATCCCATCTATCATCTCACTCCCTCCACCAGTGGTGTGTACCATCTCCTTATTTGTTGCATGGTCATGTTTTGACTAATGTTCCTGTGCAATGCCTTGGGGAGTTTTTACTATGTAACAAGTGCTGTAGAAACGTAACTAGTGTCTAATAGGTGTTACAGAAATGTAAATAGTTTGACTAGGAAAATACAGCACAAATGCATTCAGCTTTTTTTAGGAGCTGAGCGCTGATCCCCAGGTTAGCTCTACAAAAGTAGATTTTAAAACACCTTAAAATGAGGTGGGGAAGAAGGTTCACTAGATTAATTCCCTCCTATGAAGAGATAGAGAGTAGAATGGGTGCATGCTCTAGAGTTTAGAAGAATGAGAGGTGATCTCATTGATCTCAAGATGGTTACATGAAAATAGATGGTCTCAGGTCCCTTGAACCCTTCCACCTGTCATGCTGTCAGAATCCAAGTCTCTTCCCACCCTTCAACTGGAAAAAGTCCCAAACTCCAGCTCCCTTTATTTGGCAAATGGACTCCAACCACTTTCTCAATTCCTCATCGCCTCTCCCTAGTACTCTTTCTCCCTTGTTAGATCCCATGATCCACTAATGACCTTGGGGCCCCAGTGCACCCACCCCTGTATCCCAATCTGATTGTCGCCTTCAGCGATTTAAAGGCCAGCTGATCCTAAACCCCTTATCGTGTTTGGTACTCTAACCCAACACCTTTTTCTCAGAATTCTCTCACTTCTGAAACATCACTCTTTGTGCATCTGCACAGCAGTGGCTCCTTACCAGTGTGCAACCTTTAGAGATTGCTTCTTCCCAGTGTCACCATGCCCAAACACCCTCATCCCAATGCTTCCACACTTCCAAAATTTATTGTCTGCCACTGCTACAATCCAGTCCATCATTTCATAATTGTCTCCGCGTATCTCGCACCTGTGTACCTCTTTGATTCAGACTTTGAAGCCACCCTGTGTGCTCTCTCTCCACCACCCCTTCCACCCCCACAGTGCTGCTATGCATTTCAAATTAAATATCTTGCTGTGTATGCTGGGTTAGTTTAGATAAGTTGGGTATATAACTAAACAAACATTTAATAGTGATTTATAAGTTCCTTGAACATGTCAAACCCCAAAAGAATGCTAACATTCCTGAACTTCCTCTGTAATTGAGTGTCCTGATACTTGTACTGCATGGTCTATGGGCACAAGACAACGCACTCTGACATTGTGAGCAATGCCATGGGAAAGCTGTTAAATAAGCATGTTTTAACCATCACATTTCAGGGCTACAGCTGTCTATATGCCTGGACCTGATTTGTGTATGTGTATATTAGTGTGCGCTTATTTTTATATTGGAGGGAAGAGGATAATAAGACTAATTTGCGCAAACATACTTGTGTTCCAATTTTGAAGTTGTGCATCTGTCCTTATTTTTATCCTGTTCTGAGTTCCAGTGTCCAAATTTGTAATGGGAGCTGTCCAAATCAATTTGCTATGTTTTAATTACACCCTTTGGCTAGTGGAGGCGCTACTGCATCCCAGCACCAAATGGAGTGTTTAATTACAGGCTGACAAATTACCATTATAAAGATGGAACCAAGAATTTATAATGGGAAAAGCTGATGGATTTATTTTTTAATATATCCATATTAAGTAAAAGAAAACAACTGAATAGGTATGGAGTATGCAAATCACACGTAAGGGACACTGCTAGAGATATAGGTAAACCACTTCACATTGAGTTGAGAAATTATCAATAGAAAGCTGAGAAGCCAATGAAAATACTGAATGACTTGATGACTTTCTTTAAGCTTGTGCCTTCTGAGGAATGAGCGTCTACAATTCATGGGGACATAATGCAGCCATCACTTTCAGCTGAGGAAGCTGGACACAGTCCCAGACTACAGCTCTCAACACCCACATCTACCTACAGTCCACAGAAATGTATTTGATTTACAGCAAGATTGGTCATTCTCCCATTGTGGCAGAGCTTGGTGTATAAGCCCTGCTTCCTTTCTCCTCGTTGTTTGTCAGTGGAGAAGTAAAAATCACAAATATCCTTAAGCCGCTAATAATTATATTTTTTTAAATGACACAAAATCCCTGTTTAAGCTTTGTTTTTGAGGTAATTTTGATAGGAAATGATGTGTATTTGATTATCAAATGTAGCATGTAAGTAAAACTGATACTTTGGCATGGTTTGATTTTGTATTTTGGAATGTATTCTAGATATTGGAGCGGCTACATTCTTCTGTTTGAGAAAACTCAATCAGAAATAATGGCAAGCTAGTTAGGAGGTTCTGAATAAAAATTCTGATCTTAGACATGTTGAAGATATTTGGTAAAATGGTTAAAAGTGCAAATTGATTCTTTTCAGTTTTATCGTCCTTGGTTTTCACTGCAAAAAAAAAAAGTACCCTTATTTGATATTAGGTAGGCAAAGGCATTTGTGGAAAGTTTTTTTGTCCTGTTTTGAGTGATATTTTTATACCTCTACTTATGAAAAGAACAAAGTTAAATGTTTAAGCTGTTGTAACAAGTCTAAATAATAAACTAACGTGATTTATTACTGTTTCAATACGTGTGACTAATGTATAATTGATATTATAACTGGAAGTGACGGACTGACCTCAATAAAACATCTCTGGCAGAATAATCGTACTTAATCACAGCGACCTAATTCTGTTCCTAAACATGAGTGATATAGATGTCCTTGCAATAATGTAGTATCTGACTTGCTGTGAGCAATGCTGTGGCCATGGCTAGCATGGAGAAAAAATTATGGCCAAGGAAATGAGTGCTCTTTGACCACATTAAGTGCTCCTTACCTGAAGTGACCACAGACTTCTATTTAAATATGGTTTGAAACTTTTAACTTGGGAGTAGTTTGGGGAACTGGTATGATTTTTAAGGTTTTTGAATCAAAATTCTGTGGTGAAATGATGGAACTTAAGAGCCAGCAGAATTCCATGATATGCCTAAAAATGCCTTGCCAATCTGACTTGCTGCTGTTATAATTGTACGGCTGACTCCAGAGTGGACAGAGTAGAATTTTTGATATGTGCTGAAGAACATTGGATCAGCAATCTTGTTAAATCTGTATGCAGAGTGTGAATTGATGAGCTTAAGAGTTGAGGCTTTAGCCTGTGGATACTAATGCAGGTGAACCGGCGTGCTAGGGGTTGAGCTAGATTGCAGCTTGTCAGGTTCAAGATGAAACCTTTTCAGCTGGGGCTTGAGAATTTGCTGTACTCTGGAATAAAATCTAAAATTGAATTTTCCTACATTAGAGAGTGCTTTATTAGCTGTGAAGCATTGAGACACCCTTAGGTTGTGGGAATGCAAGTTCCTGTTTTCTATACAAACTAGATATCATTGTACGTTCTAGAAATGGCTTTTATTCTGGTCCCACTAAACCTGACACCACTTAGTTTATAGCTATTGAAGATGTATCTGGAAAGCTGAGAAGTTTTTAAGTGATCAAGGGATAATGTGGCCCAACGCGAATGTTGAGGCCAAATTTGCTCTAGTGACATATTTATTTTAAGTTTGTGGCTGTGTGCTGCTCTAAGTTTATGTAAGCATTTATTTTTGGTACAGATATTTTATATTGTTTTGTGTTTATCACTCAAATTTGATTTAAAGATTTTATTCTTGGAGTGAGTTATTTGATCGAGTGTAATTATTTGAGGAGATGGGGTGGGTAGCTTTGATCGTAGAGCATGGAACTGGTGTATAGTGAAAGAATCTTAAGGAATGTTGAACAGAAGGAGGTTGTGGAAGGGAGACTGGTCAGCTTGTGTTTAGTATCTGCAGTTGTATTGTGACTTTTCTCCTTTTGTGTGGTGATGGATTTTTTTAAAGCCAATGGTTTCCGTACCAAATGAGTTGCCCTACTTAACACCCACTCAAATCACTTGGAATTGTATTATTTGCTAGCTTTTAACATGGTAAAATGTTTCTAGCCACTTCACAAATGGGGAGATGAGGTTAATGGATGCTGAACACTGGTCTAGAGCAGTTTACTGCAGTTTTTAACAAATAAAATTGTCTGCAAGAATTTGCAAACAGCACTCTGCTCTAAATAAAGTAATGGTGAGTGGGACAGCTGGTTACATGTTCCATATTACATTGTTGCCAGAACAGAAATGGGGATTTGGCATAACTGATTTATCCTGTTGTTTATGCTCCATTCAAGCCTCTTTCCCATTTCTCTTTATCTTATCCTATTGGCATATCCTTCCATTCCTTCCTCCATTGTGTGTGTCAGGAATGTTACCTGATAAGCACAAGTGCCAGGTCATGACCATCTCCAACAAGCAGTTCTAAGCACCTTTCCATGACATTCAATGGGATAACAGTCACTGAAATCCTGGGTGACCAATGACCAGAAACCTGATTGGAAGAGCCCCACATACTGTGACTGCAACAGTATGTGAGAGGCTCTGTATTCTGCCACAAATAACTTGCCACCTCACTCCCCAAAGTCTTTCCATTATCTAGAAGGCACAAGTCAGGAGTGTGATGGATTGGTCTCCTCTTGCTTGCTCTGGCGACTCTCGAGCTTGATGGCATCCAAGACGGCCCTCCTTAATTGGCATCCTCTCCACCACCTTAAATATTCATTCCTTACATCAATACCACGTAGTGACAGCAGCGTATACCATCTGCAAGATGCACTGAAATAACTTGCCAAGGCTGATTTGGCAACACCTTCCAAAATCATAATCTGTACTGCCTAGAATGGCAAGGGCAGCAGGTGCATGGGAGCTCCATGTTCTGCAAGTTCCCCACCAACACTCACATTCTGTTTTGGAAATATCACCAATCCTAATCATCACTGGGTCATAATTCCCAACCTAACAGCACTGTGGTGGCACCTGCACCGCACGGACTGCACCAGGTAAAGAAAGCAGCTCAATTGCCACCTTTGAGGGCAATTGTCTAAGGGTAATAAATGCTGGCATTGGCAATGCCTACATCCCATGAACAAATTTTTAAAAAAATTCAACTTCCCCATGTAGTATTAAGTTCCACATTCTTCCCATTCTTTGAATAAGATCTTTCTCCTGAATTCCCTATTAGATTTATCTTGCATTTAAGGTATAGAGTTTTTGTCTTCCCCATAAGTGGAAACACCTAGATTAGCATTATATTGGTGCGTTATAGTTATCTATTCTTAAAGTTAATGTGGAACTTCTTAGCTTGGATTACCAATGTACAGATGTCTAGTGTTACAATTGAGGTTTATTACAGTCACGTTTTGAAAATGTACCTTTAAATATAGGGTAAGTGAAGGGGTCATGCAATCTGTTCTGGAGTGGGCCTGTAAGTGTATGTGATTTGATTGCTGGAGATTGATGGAAGATTTGGATTCTTTTGCTGAGAAGGTGCACATTTGGAGTCAATGGCTGCAGTCTGAGTATACCATGAGTAAACCCTGAGACTCTCAAAAGTCCCAGAATGTTCGTGTTGGCATTGGGTTGTGAACAGTTGTACTGTAAATCACCCATTTACTTCTAAGATGAAAGGGAATTGAGGTCAAAGCCAGTGAGCCTCGTATTGAGGTAGAAATGCTAATATGTTTCACATTGCCATGGGTAAGGAGGAAGAGGAAGCCATTTTTGAGATCAGGTTACAAGCTTCCCTGCAAGTTGGTGAATATCACAGACAGCAGAGGTTCTATGTGGTCAATAGAGAGAAAATACTGCTTGACTTTGTGAGCTATCACAGCTGGATGTGGGGGAGAGAATCCATAGTCGAAGAGACGAATTCTGCAGCCTTCTACAGATTCTGGAAAATTTGTTCTGGCATGGTAAAGGGGAAGAAGAATTATTGGGACAGGTTTAATGCCAATGGTGAATTTAAGATAATCTCCGGAAACTAAGGAAAGCGCTCGGAGACGGTTGCTCAAAGCTACTACCCTGAATTACCGATATGGAATCCCATTGGCAGTTGGGAGTAACTGTAAGGACTGTAATTCTGTGGGGAGTTTGATGTATGATAGGAACATTCCCCTTGTATACCTTTCTGTAGTTTAAGCATATGTTGCTTACAAATAGAAAATAGTGTTTAGTCACTAGTGTTTTTAGTCATTTATTAGTAAAAGTTAAAAGGTGAAATCCTGGGTCATTCTTTCAGCTAATAACAAAGTTTGAATCTCTTAGAGACAGAACACCGGTTCACTTTAAAAAAAAAAATGCAATTTTGCAGGAGATGGCTTACATTATTAATAGAAACATAGACACTAGGAGCAGGATAGGCCATCCGGCCCTTCAAGCTTGCTCCATCATTATTTATGATCATGGCTGATCCTCTATCTCAATGCCATATTCTCAATTTCTCTCCATACCCCTTAATGCCCCAATATCCAAAAAATTATCAATTTCTTTCTGAATATACTCAGTGACCTGGCCTCCACAGCCTTCTGGGGGAGAGAATTCCACAGGTTGACCACCCTCTGAGTGAAGAAACTTTTTCTCATCTCAGTCCTAAATGGCCTGCCCTGTATCCTAAGACTCTGGCCCCTGGTTCTAGACTCCCCAACCAGGGAAAAATGCTCCCTGCATCTAGTCCGTCTAGCCCTGTTAGAATTTTATACGTTTCAATCAGATCTCCCCTCTCACTCTTCTAAACCCTAGTAATACGGGCCCAGTCGAACCAAGTTATACAACAGTCCTGCCATCCTTGGTATCAGACTTCTGAACCTTTGCTGCACTCCCTCTATGGCAAGTTTATCCTTTCTTGGGTGGGGAGACCAAAACTGCACGCAATATTCCAGGTGTGGTCTCACCAAGGCCTTGTACACCTGCAGTAAGACATCCCTACTTCTGAACTCAAATCCTCTTGCAATGAAGGCCAACATACCATTTGCCTTCCTAATTGCTTGCTGCACCTGCCTGTTTACTTTCATTGATTGGTGTACAAGGACACCCAGATCCCTTTGTATGCACATATTTCCCAATATATCACCATTTAAATAATACCCTGCCTTTCTGTTTTTCACACCGAAGCCTATAACTTCACATTTATCCACCTTATACTGCATCTGCCATGTGTTTGCCCACGCACACAATTTGTCTAAATCACCCTGAAGCCGCCTTGTATCCTCCTCACAACTTTCAACCCCGCCCAATTTTATCATCAGCAAACTTGGAAATATTACATTTGGTTTCCTCATCCAAGTCATTTATATATATATTGTGAATAGCTGGGGCCCCAAGCACTGATCCCTGCGGTACACCACTAGTCACCGCCTGCCATCCAGAAAAAGACCCATTTATTCCCACTCTGTTTCCAGTCTGTCAACTAGTTCTCAATCTGTGCCTGTATATTACCCCTGATCCCATGTGCTTTAATTTTGCCCACTAGCCTCTTATGTGGACCTTATCAAAAGCATTCTTGAAATCCAAATACACCACGTCCACTGGTTCTCCCTTATCTAATCACATCCTCAAAAAAACTCCAGTAGATCGGTTAAGCATGATTTCCCTTTCATAAACCCATGCTGACTTTGTCTAACCCTGTTAATGCTTTCCAAGTGTTCTGTTACCATGTTTTTTATAATAGACTCTTGCATTTTCCCCACTAATGTTAGCCTAACTGGTCTGTAATTCTGCTTTTGTTCTCTCCCTCCTTTTTTAAATAGTGGGGTTACATTTGCCACCCTCCAGCCTATAGGAATGTGGTTAACTCATTCCCGCTTTCAACAGCACCTGAAGATTGCTAAACATCTTGAAGTTTACATAGATCTTGCATGAGTTTGAATTGACTCCTGATGGTAATTGGCTCTGTGTTGCTTCAGATGGAAAAACTAATGAATGCTGCTAACTTTTCATCTTTTGCAGAGAATGGGATAGTCAAGACAGAGAAGGTTTATCATGTAATGTTGGCCACAGACCGTTGCCACTATGTAAAGAGTAACCCCTACACAGATTCCCCTCAGTCTATAGGTAAGAATTTCCAAAGTACTTGCTGCTCTCTTCCGAACAATAAACTTGATCATGTCACCCCACTGTCTTGTACACGTTTTTGACTTTGCCTTCTAATGCAGTGGGCTGTGACAGTCACAACAAATTAGTGCTGGCAGATTTGA
Organism: Cetorhinus maximus; assembly: GCF_964194155.1. NCBI lineage: Eukaryota > Metazoa > Chordata > Chondrichthyes > Lamniformes > Cetorhinidae > Cetorhinus > Cetorhinus maximus. Next base: position 20,567,619 of record NC_135892.1, read on the forward strand.
ACTATTAACCTCATGCCTTGTGTTCCAGAAATTATGCTGGCTGTGTTTAATTTATGTTTGAGGAAAAGAAATGAAAATACAGAAAATGTGGTTTTATGAAGTATTATTTATATTATTCACCAATATCACAAAACAAAATTCTAGCATATTAAATTGTGCAATTGTTTTTGCAAAGGCTATTCTTTCACATTCCCCACCCAAAAGAAATTGCTGGCTCTGAAATAGAAAATCATCGCTCCTCACTCTCTCCGTAACAGTTTAATAACCCCTGATTTCACACATTTTATAGTGCACCATTTTATGTGCTGTGACTCCCATTCTAAATGGTCTGCTTGCAACGGTGTCTGTCTAGAGGAAGCGCCTCAGCAGAGGAACTGCAAAACTTGTTTGAGTTTTTTGCCAAACGTGACAAGTTGTTTGTATTTTTGTTTTATTTGGAACTCAATACATTATCCTTTTAGCACATGTTGTGCACCTCCTTAATGCCAAACTGCACTTTCTTTTGGTTCAGTTTGTTGTTGAGTTCGGAGGTGGGGGGGGGTTTGTGTGCTTGTGTGACTGGAAGCACGGCCCATTGAAGCTTAGTTACAGTATTTGATTAGAGACCATGTAAATTCTATCTGTCCAAAATCATCATCTGATTAGTTCAACACATTTAATATTACAATTCTCAGCAGCATTATATCAATAGTTAATGCTTCTTGTTGAAACAGATAAGTGGGTTGCTGGATTCTGTTTCAAAATGCTGAGTCAGGCTCTGGCCATGGGGGGAAAACTACTGAGTGCCAGCATTTACCTGGATTGCCTGTTGTAGTAATAGGTGGTGCTCTGATATGCTTTTTCAATGTTATTTGCTTGCATAAGTAATGCTTGGTGACATATTGATTTAATGAAAAGGTGAAGAAATAGTCAATGAGCAGGCTGCCACCTTATTGCATTGAGTGGTTTCCACTGATTTTTAATATACTTCTCCCTGCTGTGTAAATTTTTTTTCTTTGGTGGCACTATTGGATGAAAACCCTCACGTGGCAGTTTGGAACTGTTATTTGTTTTTGTTTTTCTGATTTTTTTTGTGCATGCAGTGTCCACAGTTCATCAACCCCCTTCCCTCACTGAAAATCCAGAATTCTAGTATCTCATTGTGGCTGGCACAAACTCAACACTTGCTGTGTTTCGCCATTGTACATGAATGGCATTGCTTTGTTTTACAGGTTTCCAAGCTACAATCAGTGCTCCACACATGGTAAGTGCAAGTTATTTTCTGATTTAGTGCCACCTGTGAACTTAAGGCTATCTGAATTTCAGTAAGATTTGCAACAATACTAATTGAGCCTATGCTCCAGATCTCATCACAACCTTGATTCAGATGTGGATATGAGATGATAGTCATTGGCCTTGACGTCAAGGTGGCAATTGACAGAATATGGCACCAAGGAGCACAAACAAAGCTGAAATCAGTGGTCAAACAGAAAACCCTCTAGTAGAAGTCATGCCTGAAGTAAAAGAAGATGGTTTTAGATGTCAGAAGCCAATCATATCAGTCTTAAGTCATCACTTCAGGACTTCTGCAGGGAAATATCCTGGGCCTGCCTTCCATCATAAGATTGAGTGGGGCTATTTGCCAATTATGCAAATGTTAAGTAACATGAATCATGTAATATTGTCAAGTAAATGATAATGACAATCTTGTGCCAGTTGAAAGCCAAGCCACCTTCCTATGACCTTCAAAGCAGCAGCAATATCATCTAGACCTTCAGTATCATGGGAGGAGGTAGGAAGAGGTCACTGTTGCCCAGAAAGTGAAATTTTACTAGCCATATCAATAGTGTATCTTCAGGAACAGGACAGAGGCTGGGCACTTTGACAAGTAGCTTGTCTCTTGACCACCGCCCCCCCCCGGCCGCGCCTGCCCAAAACCTACAAGTTACAATTCAGGAGTGTGGTGGAAAACTCATTTTGATGGGTTGTAGCTACATAAGTGCCCAAGAAGCTGAACAACTTTAGGACAAAGCAGTTGGTTTGAGTGGCATTCCTGCTACTGGACTTGGTATCCCCTCTGTTATTGGTGTGCTCGCACAGCATGTATGATCTGCAGGGTACAATTCAGCAACTCCCTAAGCTTACCACCCCTTCCTGAGATGCCTACTGCCAAATAACAACTTGCATTTATATCACTAACTTAGTAAATGTCCCAAGGCACCTCACAGAAGGATAACTGGGGAAAAAAATTGACACGAAAGCAAAGGAGGAGATATTAGGACAGGTGACCAAATATTTGGTCCAAGAGGTAAGTTTTAAAGAGTATCTTATTGGGGGAGAGAAAGGTGGGAGCTGTAGAGTCTCTGTAAAGGGACATAGATAAGTGAGTGGGCAAAAATTTAGCAGATGGAGTATAATGTGGGAAAATGTGAACTTGTCCACTTTGGCAGGAAGAATAGAAAAGCAGTATACTATTTAAATGGAGAGCGATTACAGAACTCTTGAGGTGCAGAGGGATCTGGGTGTCCTGGTACATGGATCGCAAAAAGTTAGTATGCAGATACAGCAAGTGATTAGGAAGGCAAATGGAATGTTGGGGTTTATTGCAGGGGGAATGGAATATAACAGGGCAGTTTTACTGCAGCTGTTCAGGCCCTTGAAGACTGCAAATCTGGTTTACTATACAGTTTTGGTCTCAATGGATAAAATTGCAATAGAAGCAGTTCAAATAAGGTTCACTGGACTCATCCTTGGGATGGAGGGCTTACCTTAAAGGCTGAACAGGTTGGGCCTGTACCCATTGGAGTTTAGAAGAATGAGATGATCGTATTGAAACACAAGATTCTGAGGGGACTTGATAGGACAGATACTGGAATGTGGTATCTTTTGTGGGGGTGCCTAGAACTAGGGACACAGTTAAGAATAAGAGGTCTCCCTTTTAAGACAGATGAGAATTTTTTTTTTGTTTGAGAGTCATTAGTTTGTGGAATCCTCTTCCCCAGAAAGCAGTGGAGGCTGGGTCATTGAATTCATTCAAGGCTGAGTTAGATTTTTGATGAGGGAGTTAAGGCTAATGAAGGGCAGACAGGAAAGTGTTTTTGAGATCACAACCAGATCAATCGTGATCTTATTGAATGGCAGAGCAGGCTTAAAGGGCCAAATGGCCTGCTCCGAAGTCCTGTTTCCTATAGTTTAGGGAGGGACTTCTGGAGCTTGGTGTTTGGATGGATGAAGGCATGACTGCTAATGGTTGGAAAGAGGAAGGAGGGCAAGGTTGTTGGACCTCAGTTGGCTACAGGTTTCCCCTTCAAGTCACCACCCTGATTGGGTATATATCTCAGTTTCTTCATTGTCACTGGATCACTATCTTGGAATTCCCTACGGAACACCATTGCAGGGTGACCATCACCACGATAGTGCAGTACAAGAAGAAAATCCACTACCACCCCAAATACAAATAAGTTATAGTTATGGCCTTTCCTGCAACAGCCATGTCCTGAGAGCAAATTTTTTTTTAAAATTGTAAACGTTTCTAGTGTTGATACTTTTCTGATGAGCTTTAGGGCAATTGATATTTTTGCATCTATGCTGTAAAATGAGTAGATTGTTGGGCTTCTTTGTGATTATAGGTGAGTGAATGTCTGAGCAGACTCCCAGGTAATGTTTAGAACCAGCAACTATGCTGTGCTTTTGCTTTTAAAAATAGTTTTACTATTTAATGTGATTTAAAAGTACCACAGATATCTTCCTACAAGATAGCCTAATGTGTAGCAAAAAGAAAACTACAGCACCGAAACTTCTATTTATTCTTGGGCTGTGAGTGACGTGGGCATGACCGTTTTTTTTTTTGCCACAACCCTAGACGCTCCAAGAAGGTAGTCCTTGACCTCTTGAATCACTAGTCCTTGTCATGGTACTACTGTGATGTTACATCGGGATTACAGACTATTGACCCAGCAACAGTGAAGGAATGGGGATATATGTACAAGTATGAATGGTGGATGAATTGAAGGGGAACTTGGAGGTGACTGCTGTTCTTAATTGTGATTGTTGTCATGGGGCTAGGAGGTGTTGTGAAGTAACCTTGGTAATCTATCATTTGTCTTTTTCCATTGCCTTTTAAACAACATCAAAAGTGCTTATAAGTGACAGGTCCTCACTCAATCAAAAGTTTTCAAGGCACCTAATGTACTTTGGTACTGGTTCTGTTGCTAACTGTTTTTCAACACCAATTTATCGCCAAGTTATGGATTCTCTAGTTATGGATCCTCTAATGTAGAACACCTGTTTATCTTAAGCTGGAGTAAGCTTTTGATGCAATTTATACATTTTATAGAAAGTTAGACTAGGTTACTGCACAAGTTGTAAAACAATGTAATTGTCCAGTGTTCTGTATTGTCTTCCTCTTTATTGTGCACTAATATGTTGTGGAGGGACTGATATTGTGAAGTTGCATTCGCTTATCATGTGCCATCACATTGAAGCATATTTAGGGTAACAGGATATTGGACATAGTTTATCTGTCTTCTGTGCAGAAGAGGTAGTGTTAGCAGGGAATGTAGTCCCACCCTCAAGTGGATAAATACAGTATTGCTGCATAAGCTGTTCTGCATGTAATATGATTCTGAACAGTGAGATAAAGTTACCCTTTATTGTAAAAATCTTTTTGAAAGAATTTCTGATTTAAAGAAAAAAGTGTTTCCTCTTGATACTGCTGCAAAGAAGCCATTGGAGTTGTGTTGTAACCTAAGTGTAGTAATTAAATGTGCTGGATATAGTGCACACGTTGAAGTTGGCATTTGTGTGTGTATTTATCAAGTGGTCAAGTGGGTTAGTGTATACGCACAGTTTAGTGGAGGAGATGCACACCTTTTATATAACTTTGTACCTGCCTGAGATTCTGAATAAATGGATGTTGGCTTCTGTCACCACAACAGGTGCTCCTGAGGTCAAGTGTGTGTTCCACCTGATGGAAAGTGCTGGTGCTATTTGAAAGCTATCCTGGAGCTTGGAAGAAGCAGTCGTCTGTCCTGGTCTAAACTTCTCACCTGTTCAGTCTTCTGAACTTGTCACTGCTCCAGTTTGGCGATGAAGGGAATACATTTTTTAACATTGACACCAAGCCATTGTGTTGGGGAGTCTCTGGTACCAGGTGCCTTTCCTTCTGGCTATGGAAGCTGTGATTATAGGTAGTCATTGAAGTTTTAAACGGTAACTGCAGGAAAGTTTGGCCCAGGCTCAGAAGGATAGTGCAGGAGAGAGTCTAATGTGTGGCATATTCATTATTTTATGATGTGAAGATAAGTTATATTTGAAATGGGTCTGATCAAATTGTTGCTCCTTATGGTCACTTGTTATAAACAAAGCAGCTTAATGTTTCATATCATTACAGGTGTTTTCTGAACCTGTTTGAAAAGATTGAGAAACCAAACAGGGACACATGCAAAAGACATGAATATTCAGTTTGTCTCTGAAAGTGGTACTATTTTATAGCTAGCTAGATAGCTGTTAGGATGGTCACAACTCTGATCACAAGATTCCTGAAGCATTTGAGTGATACTGCCATACCCAAGGGAATATGTATGGCAATAGCTGTGTACTCACAAGCCATTCTCGTCTTGTAACCAGCTAGAGAACAACATGGGTTGAGGTCTGGAAACCGGATGTTGACCTTTGCGCCAGAGCAAATATATGGTAAGATGTATTTAGTTTAGAGGAGTTGTGGGATAACTCCAAGATTGAGGAAATTGTTCACATCTCATTTTAATTTGCATGACATGCACTTACAGCATTCTTCAGGCGTGCAATGCACTCTTTTTTTAATTCAATCTCGGGACCTGGGTGGTGTTGGTAAAAGGATAGCATTTATTGAGTATCCTTAGTTGCCTTGAGGCGTTGGTGTGTTCTTTGTGGTTTAATAGATCTGAGTGACTTAGGCCACTTCAGAGGAAAGTTAAACGTAAATCAGATTTTTAACAGCAATCCAACAACTCATGGTCACCTTCATCGTTAAGTTTTTTTTGTGTATAAACTAGTCACATTGCAAATGTACCATCTTGCCAATGGAGATACTAGAGTGCCATCACTGGTAGGGAGATGTGATTACAGTGTGGCTGGTTTATACGGACAGTTTCCATTCTAAAGCGAATGTATGATTGTAAAATGGGGACCGAATTATATCTGGGTGCCTTTGTCCAATTAACCTACCCTTCCCCTGAAGACCATACTTAGTCTTCACTCCATGTGAACTTACTAGAGAAAATTGAAGTGTTTCAAGTGTGCCTATCACCTCAAGTGTGGCACATTGTGACATAGATAAATGATGTAGATATTGGAATGCAGAGCAAAAATTGCCTTGATGCTTAGCTTGAAGTGTGGCAAACAGTGAGGATGATGCCAATTGACTGGAACAAGGCATAGGCTAGCAGAATGGAAAGTCAAGTGGCAAGTGGAATTTAATACAGAGAAACATAAAGTATTTTGGCAAAAGAGATAGGGAGGGACAATATGTACTTAGCGGCAGTGTTCTAAAGTGTGCAGGGACAGAAGGACCTTGGGGTTCATAGATCTTTGAAGTTGGCAGGGCATACTAAGAGTAATTTGCAAAGCATGATGGGATCTTGGGCTTCATAATTAGATGTATTGAGTGCAAAAGCAGGGAGGCTATGCTGAACCTTTCTAAAGCTCTGCTCAGGCCACAACTAGATTATTGTGTCCAGTTCTGGTTGTCACACTTTAGAATCAGTGGGGAGGTGCTTGAAGGGTTGCAGGGGAAATTTAACCAGAATGGTTCTGGGGATTAGGGAATTTAGCTACAAGGTTAGATTGGAAACACTAGGTTTATTTTCCTTGTAGCAAAAGAGGATTGAGGGGAGATTTGATAAGAGTTGTAGAAAATTGACAGGTTTCGATAAGGTTGACAAGGAAAAGCTGTTCCTATTCACTGATCGTACAAGGACTAGGAGGGCACAGACATTGGGAGAAAAGACGCAGGGGAAATGTGAATTTTTTTTTATGCAGCGAGTGGTAATAGCTTGGAACTTGCTGCTTATGAAGGTGATAGAAGCAGAGACGGTAAATGATTTCAAAAGAAAATCTGGTAGGCGTTTGAGGGAAATAAACTTGCAGGGTTATGGGGATAGACAGGGGGAGGGATGGCGGTGGGTGGTAACGGAACTGAGTGGCTTACTGCACAAAGTGCTGGCACGGGCTCAATGGGCCTCATGGGCTCATCTTGCCACTAATTCTGACTCTATTATCTATTGCAAATTACTGGCACATTTAATAGGAGTGTAGGGTGAGGAACAAGGGGCAGGGGGAGAAATGTTTTTAACATCCAGTCATTTGGAATGGACAGACAGGCTATGCAACAACATATCTCAATAAAAGTTTTAATATATGCAGTTTCGTAATTGACTTCAAAAATAAAAATACCTGGAAAAACTCAGCAGGTCTGGCAGCATCTGCGGAGAGGAACACAGTTAACGTTTCGAGTCCGTATGACTCTTCAACAGAACTAAGGAAAAATAAAAGAGGTGAAAAATAAGCTGGTTTAAAGGGGGGGTGGGGGGGGGGGTAGAGCTGGATAGAGGGCCAGTGATAGGTGGAGATAGCCAAAAGATGTCATAGACAAAAGGACAAAGAGGTGTTGAAGGTGGTGATATTATCTAAGGAATGTGCTAATTAAGGGTAGAAAGCAGAACAAGCAAGGTACAGATAGCCCTAGTGGGGGTGGGGTGAAGGGAAGCGATCGAAATAGGCTAAAAGGTAGAGATAAAACAATGGATGGAAATACATTTAAAAATAATGGAAATAGGTGGGAAAAGAAAAATCTATATAAATTATTGGGGAAAAAAAGGGGGGGGGGGAATCGGAAAGGGGGTGGGGATGGGGGAGAGAGTTCATGATCTAAAATTGTTGAACTCAATATTCAGTCCGGAAGGCTGTAAAGTGCCTAGTCGGAAGATGAGGTGCTGTTCCTCCAGTTTGCGTTGAGCTTCACTGGAACAATGCAGCAGGCCAAGGACAGACATGTGGGCATGAGAGCAGGGTGGAGTGTTGAAATGGCAAGCGACAGGGGGAGGTCTGGGTCATGCTTGCGGACAGACCAAAGGTGTTCTGCAAAGCGGTCACCCAGTCTGCGTTTGGTCTCTCCAATGTAGAGGAGACTGCATTGGGAGCAATGAATGCAGTAGACTAAATTGAGGGAAGTGCAAGTGAAATGCTGCTTCGCTTGAAAGGAATGTTTGGGCCCTTGGACGGTAAGGAGAGGGGAAGTAATGGGGCAGGTGTTGCACCTTCTGCGGTTGCATGGGAAGGTGCTGTGGGAGGGGGTTGAGGTGTAGGGGGTGATGGAGCAGTGGGCCAGGGTGTCCCGGAGGGAATGATCCCTGCGGAATGCCGCCAGGGGGGGTGAAGGGAAGATGTGTTTGGTGGTGGCATCATGCTGGAGTTGGCAGAAATGGCAGAGGATCCTTTGAATGCGGAGGCTGGTGGGGTGATAAGTGAGGACAAGGGGGACCCTATCATGGTCTGGGAGGGGGAGGAAGGTGTGAGTGCGGATGCCTTAGCTTCATAAAATAATTTGTTGGTACATGTTTGTTTTCCCATAAAAGCAATACATCTACTTAGACTGATGAAGTTAACTTACCAAAATCTAGGTGCCAGCTTGGATTTGTTCTTCTGTCACTTGCACGTAACTAACTTTGTTTGCTGTGCAAATTTCCAAGTGAGGAGAAGACAAACCAGTGGAATTGTTCAGTACTTGTGTGTTGGTTATCATATAGCTCTGGTTCGATCCTGTTTGGCATACTGTGTTCAGTTCTGGGCAGTGCACCTGGGTGTTAAGATCAGCTGTAACTTAAATGGCAGAACAGCCTGGCACTGAATACCTACTCCTGTTCCTATGCTCCTTGAAATAGCTTTATCTGCTATTCTCTCCCTCATTTAAATGCCTATTGTGCTTTTTTTAACACACTATATAACTAGAATGCAGAATGCAAATAATATTTGGAGCTGCCCATTTTAAATTGGTCAGCTGTTCTCTTAAAACTCTCTGCAGTCAGGACTGCCTTTGCATGTCTCTTCCAAATGCACCCACTTGTTTTTGGGGCCTGATACTCGAAGCTGGTTTCTTGTGCAACCCGTTTCGTGCTGCATTTTGCTGACTACTGAAGCAGCGGTGAGTCATGCAACATGCCCCAGCTACCCCACCCTTTTCCATCACGGTATCGCAGATTTCTCAAATTTCCAGTCCTAGGACTCAGCATCACCTCCAACATAACACAGCCTTGTTCACATCTTCTATTGGTCCTGGGGTTTAACAAGAAAAATGAGCACTGAACACATCTCAAAAAAATAAAGACCACTGATATCCATGGAAAAAAGTTATGGAGATTGACCCCCAAAACAATAAGGGTGAGGGGCACCCAAATGACTGTAAAACCTATCCAATCATTGGAAGTCAGACCTGATAATGCAAAACAAAAACAGAATTACCTGGAAAAACTCAGCAGGTCTGGCAGCATCGGCGGAGAAGAAAAGAGTTGACGTTTCGAGTCCTCATGACCCTTCAGCAGAACTGAGTATAGTTAGGAGAGGGGTGAAATATAAGCTGCATCTGTGTGCTATGTGACATTGGTGCCCCTGTTATAGAGCAATATAACTTCTGACCTGCTAAGATTGACTAATATATTGATGTACGAGATGTTTCCACCTGAGGAATTTAAAATTCGGGGCCATAAATATAAAATGTCATTAAATCCAATAAAGGAGTTTAGGAGAAGCTTATTTACTCGGTGGTAAGAATGTGAAACTCGCTTACCACGTGGTAAAGGTGAATGTCATTTAAGAGGAAACTAGATAAGTACATGAAAGAGAGGAATATGGAAGGATATCCTGATATGGTGAAATGACACAAGGTGAGAAGAGGTTTGTGCGGAATGTAAACACTGCCATAGACCTGTGGGTGGAATAGTCTCTTTCTGTGATGTAAAATTGGATATTAAAGAGTGATGTATAGTATCCTTTATGGTAGGATGTGAAACTTGTTATACTTGCTCACATTCTCTGGATCACTTAGCTATGGCAATGGTGAGTCTTTTGGATATGTGTTTTAAGTTGCACTGAAGGAAGGATTGTGATTACTTGGGCCTGTGCTCCAGTATAGTAAAGTAGATACAGCTAACTCTTGGACCAAACCACGTGCTCAATTTTGTTGGCCTTATTGCCGAGGTACAATTCCTGTCATTTAGTATTTGCTGAAATGCAGTGACCATCCTTGGCTTTCTGCAAGACTAAATTTTGTGCTTGTGGCTAAATGTGTTTTTTAAATTGGCTAGTCAGATGAGTGAAAGTTTGCTGCTTCAGTACGCCTTTGGGAAGATTTTGTAGATGTAACTAGTTATTGTTGAGTGGTGTGAGAGAGAAGTTATGATACACTGTTAACATAACTAAAATGAAACTTGATGCACCTTATTTCCCCAGCTCTCAGTAGAAGGTTTAATTAAAATAATTCAAAACTAGTTAAGGAAATCATTCTATCTGTCTTGATTAAAATCTAGTAACTACAAAATAATTGTGTATACACCTAATCAATGTGTATTGTGATGTTGTCCTCCCCAGCACGCATATGCCCTAGAACTGCTTCATGATCAGTTATATGAGGGGGCTAAAGCACTTGATGTAGGATCTGGCAGTGGAATTCTCACTTCCTGCTTCGCACGGATGGTAAGTAGTTTTTTTTTCAGGTACCATGTAAGTAATTTAGCATGTTAAAAATTCAATTATTTTAAAGTTAATTTATTTGTTCATGGAATGTGAGCATCACTGGTAAGGCCAGCACTCATTAGCCATCTGTAATTGCCTTTGTGAAGGTGGTGGCAAGCCTCTGCCTTGAACCGCTGCAGCCTGTGTGGTGCAAGTACACCTACAGAGCAATTAGGGAGGCAGTTCCAGGATTTTGACCCAGCAACAATGAAGGAATGACAATATAGTTCCAAGTCAGGATGATGTGTGGCTTGGAGGGGAATTTGAAGATAGTGGTGTTTCCACGCACCTGCTGCCCTTGTCCTTCTAGGTAGTTGAAGTCGTGGGTTAGGAAGGTGCTGTTCAACTTGGTGAGTTGCTGCAGTGCCTGTTGTAGATGGTACACATTGCTGCTACTATGCATCAGTGGTGGAGGGAGTGAACATTTAAGCTGGTAGACGAGGTGCCATTCAAGTGGCTTTGTCCTGAATGGTGTCAAGCTTCTTGATTATTGGAGCGGCACTCCATCCAGGCAAATGGAGAGTATTCCATCACAATCCTAATTTCTACTTTGTAGATGGTGAACACACTTCGAGTCAGATGATGAGTTGTTCACCAGCATCTGACCTGCTCCTATCGCTACAGTATTTATATGGCTGGCCCAGTTCAGTTTCTGGTCAATGGTAAACCCCCAGGATGTTGATAATGGTGATACAGCGATGGAAATGCTATTGAATGTCATGAAGCAACGATTAGATTTTCACTTGGTCATTGCCTGGCTCTTGTGTGGTGCAAATGTTACTTGCCACTTAGCTCAAGCCTGAATGTTGTCCAGGCCTTGTGCATATGGACACTGACTGCTTAAGTATCTGAGGAGTCATAAATGGTGAACACTTTGCGATCAGCAGCAAATATACCCACTTTTGGCCTTATGATGGAGGGAAGGCCATTGATGAAGCAGCTGAAGACGGTTGTGCCTAGGACATGACCCTGAGGACTCCTGCAGCAATATCCTGGCACTGAGATGATTGGCGTTTAACAGCCGCAACCACCTTCCCTTTTGTGCTAAGTATGACTCCAACCAGTGGAGAGATGCCCCCCTCTCTTTCTGTTCTCCCCCTGCCCCCTTCCCGGTTCCTATTGACTTCTGTTTTGCTAGGTCTCATTGATGCCACATTTGGGCAAGTGTTGCCAATGTCAAAGGCGGTTACGCACTCATCTCTGGAACTCTGTTCTTTTGCCCATGTTTGGACTAAGGCTGTATAAAGAGGCCTGAAGCTAAGTGGCCCTGGCCGAACCTAAACTGAGCATCGATGAGTGGGTTATTAGTGCTATCAAGCAGCACTTACACATTATCAATGACACCTTCCATCATTTTGAGAGTAGACTTATTGATTGATGCCTGTCAGATTGGGGATTTGCCCTGCTTTTTGTGGTCAGGGTATAACTGGGGAATTTTCTGCATTGTAGGGTAGATGCATGTGTTTTAAATGTACTAGAACAGCTTGGCTAGGGAACCAGCTAGTTGTTAAGCTGAAGTCTTCTGTTGCTGGAATGTTGTCAGGACCCATGTCTTTTCTATATCCAGAGCCTTCACCTGTTTCTTGACATCATGGGAAGTGAATTGAATCACCTGAAGACTGGCACCTGTGATGCTGGGGACTTAAGGAGGGGGCTGAGATGAATCATCCGCTCAACACTTCTGGTTGATAGTTGCAAATGCTTCAGCCTTGTCTTTTGCACTGATGTGCTATCCTCATTCATCATTGAGGATGAGGATGTTTGTGGAGCCTCCTTCCTTTGTTTAGTTGTCCACCACCATTCATGACGGGATGTGGCAGGGCTGCAGAGCTTTGAACTGTTGTGTTGTCTGATTGCTTGGCTGTGTTCATAATATGCTGCTTATGTCTAGCATGCATGTAACCCTGTGTAGTTTCACTGATCTTTCAGAAATCCTTGTTGAAGACTGCTTACTGAGAGGGGCTGAGTTAGTCAATATGAACTGGGGAGATGGTGTGGATAATCTCTGTTTCTATCTTGTAACATCTATCATGGCCGTTTCTCCTAACTACCGTCCAGTGACTATTGCTGGAGCTTTTATGATGGGCTATTGTCCAGTCAATTAGTGCTGCAATGCTCATTAGCTCGGCATTTACATTAAGGGGAGAAATTGCTGGAGCCTCTGAACAATAGCTCAGCAGATGCTGCTGAGTTTGGGAGAGTATGGGTAAGGGAAGAAATTTAAGCTTTTAAAAATAGTACTTCATGAAGTATTACTGAGCATGATATGTATAAATTGACTAATAGAGCAATGAAAACAGTGGTGAATTTGAAATACAAGATCAGTAGTCTAATAGTTTGAATCCTGATTGAAGCAGCTACTTTTATGTGTGTAGATGAACTTGCTTTCTTCTGGTACTGCTTTGAACAGTGAATGATTTGGGGGACTGGGGAAAGAGAGAAGTCTAAATGGTGGGATCAGTCTGGGGAGTTTTCTCAGCTGATCCAAGTGGAATGCACATATCTCAGGCAATCTCTGGTCCCATTCTGAGAGGAGGTTTTTGGGGAGTGGACGAGTGGACAGCAGTGAGGATCTTACTAGAAGAAATGCACCTCTTTCAAGTTGCTGCTGTTTATATTAAATGTTTACCTGTTACACATATTTGGTGCTACCGTAAAATCTGCAATAAATCTCCCCAACCTTAATCCCTTCTCCAGTTCCACTCTGGTGGAATAACTGGCTGACATGCACATTTTATCCCTAACTAGTATCATAATTTCTTGACATCTGGTGGCTCCTAGCACATGTATAGGACACCCCTTATCAGTGTCATCGCAAAACGACGAGGAAGTTTGATTTTTAAGGTGGAAATAAGATTGTTTCCGTGAAAATGGTAGGTAGAATGGGGTTACTTTAAACAGAATGCCCTTCCTCTTGGACTTCTCCGCCTTCAGCAAAACACTTTATACTCATTGCTCTTTGACATTTGGCAGGAAGGTGTTTTATAGGGTATGACCCAGTAACATTTTTCATAATTTGTTTTCATTTTTGAGCCCAAACCTTCCAACACCTCATTGAAGCATAGTGCAGACATTGGATGAACCCTTCCATATTCAAAAATTATGCAAAGCTCTCCTTTTTATCCAGGTCGGTGCAAGTGGAAGTGTGGTGGGAATTGAGCATATTAAGGAACTGGTTAATGACTCCATAAACAATGTTAAGAAAGATGATCCGTCTTTACTTTCATCAGGAAGAATAAAGTTTTTGGGTGAGTGAGCCACTTTATAGAGGATCAGCCCAAAGGTACTTCCATCAAATGACTTTGTTTTAATTTCCACTGTCTGGCATCTGCGTTTTTATTTTTAGTCTGAAATTGTGGATAAAATCTACCCTTTATTAAATCAGACTTCCTTATTTTAAAAGGGACAAATAACTATTTCTAGAACATTACTTTTGTGTGTAAAATGTGTTTTTTGCTTTGGAACCATAAATGTTAATATTCCTCCTTTAAAAATTGCCTATAATTGGTGGGGGCCTGTTTGTTCACAGTGAGCGATGGGAGACAGGGATATCCAGAGGAAGCTCCATACGATGCCATCCATGTGGGGGCTGCAGCAAGTACGGTACCACAGGCAGTAAGTCATTTTCAAACCATACTATAAGCTGGAGAATAATGCACTTTCAGTGCAGGTTAAGATTCCATTTGTATTTATTCAAAGTTTTGACCAAATTGAGCTAACTGAGGTTGGAATTAGCATGGAGCCATCAACTCCAAAAAAGAGACTAATACTTTTTGATATATTTTTAGGCTGTGATCTGTTATCCATACCACCTGCATATGCGAAAGTCCTTAGATTTGAGCAAATATGTTCACCCCTGCTGGAGGCAATGGCTCTTTGAGTTCAGATCCCTGGGCATCTGCAAATACCTCTTCACTAACTTAAACTGGATATCATTTATTTGACAATGCAAGGCTTCACAGTTGAGCACCAATCTGTCCTCACCTGACACCCTAAGTTGCATTTCCAATATTAATCACATTCACCCTTCTGAGCAGATTGTTGAATTACAGAATAAGTGCAGAGAACTCTGCACCTAAAGCAACAAATCCAATTTTTTCCTAGTTTTTGGTTCTTAAAGCATTTGGGCCTGTGAGCAGGCTTCCTGTAGAGGCTAAAAAAAAATCTTTTGTTCTTTTAGTTTGGGCTAAATTTCCTACTTTGTTTGTGAGACTGCGGAATAAGTTACTCCTGAGAAGTTGCTGGAGAAACTAGTATGAGTAAATGTATTCAAGACAATTAGATGCAACCATGAAGTGAGAAGAAATAGAGGGGTATGGTGTAAACGGTAGGCTTGGTCAATCAAAAAAGATGGAATTAATGGATGCTATGACTTGATTTTAGCTAAAACATTCTTGCATTCTCACAAAACTGGCAAATCAGGATAAATTTCATGCAGGGTGGCCTGCTGATTCGCTGTAAACAGTAATATCATGCAGTAACATTTATTTCAAGAGAGGTTGTATCATTTGAGGATTCTTTACTGAAACTTTGGATTGAGGGTAGAAGAGACTTAGCGACTGTCGCTTGAATCACTGATGCAGCAAGCTGAATGGAGCGTTTTGCTTAACATTGACTCTTGGGGGCTAATCCACATAAACACAATGTCAGCATATTTTTACATGGCATGGATGAGTCTTAATGTACCTGCTTAACTGCTCCAAAGTGAGACCTCCATTCTACTTCACTGTGACAGCAGTTTATCAGCCAGTATTTTAAGTTCAGCTGCAGTTTTGAGGAGCCAATTTGCTGGCAGCTGAGGTGGCAGGCAGTGTCATGTGAGTAACCTAATCAACGCTTTTATAGTTTCTCAGCAGGTTAGCACCACGTTGTGCACTATGTTAAATCTACATATTGTTAAAAGCGACATCTAAAACAATTTTTAAAAAAAATACACTTGAATTTACATAGCACCTTTTGCAACCATGGGATATCCCAAAACGCTTTACAGTCACTTAAGTAAGTTTGCAGTGTTGTTACTTTATAATGTAGAAAACACAGCCATTTTGCACACTGCACGGTCCCACAAATAGCAATGTGACAATCAAGAAATCTGTTTGTGATATTGATTGAGGAATAAATATTGGCCAGGATTCTGAAATATTTCCCCTGCTCATTGAATAGTGCCATGGGATTTTCATCTCACCTGAGAGAGCAGATAGGGTCTTAGTTGACTGCCTCGGCTGAAGGAGTGCCTGAGTAGCAGTCCCCGAGTGTTGTACTGAGTATCAACCAAGAGTTTTGTGATCAAGTCTCCGAGTAGACCTTGAACTGACAACCCTCTGACTCGGTGAGAGTGCTACTACTGAGCCATGACTGACACTAAGCATCTACTAGTTCTGTAAGTTGTGATGTACATAGAAACAGTTTCTTGGCTTGTGCTGTGTTTTTAATCCACATTAAGGAAGAAGTGCCTCTTGGTGATAAATTTAATTTATTCATATTTTCTCTCTCTCTCTCTCTCTCTCTCTCTCTTTCTGTTTGTCTCTTGCTCCCTCTCCCTTTCCAACATTCACTCTCATTCTCACCCACTCTTGCTGTCACCCTTTCTCTCCGTATGTCTCTGTCTACGTCTTGCCCTGCCTCGCTCTCTACACCTCGCCCTCTCTCGCTGTTACACCTCGCCCTCTACACCTCGCCCTCTCTCTCGCTCTCCTCCTCCAGCTGCTAGACCAGTTGAAGCCAGGTGGGAGGATGATTTTGCCAGTAGGCCCTCCGGGCGGAAACCAGATGTTGGAGCAACATGACAAACTAGCGAATGGCAGCATCAGTATGAAACCCCTGATGGGAGTGATCTATGTGCCTTTAACAGATCAAGAAAAGCAAGTGCCAAGGTGGAAGTGACTCTACACAATCTTCCTCGGAAGCAAGGTGAAGTGGTGTGGATTGGAGCATGCTGCAGTGATTTGCCTGGCTGCTGCTTTTGCTTTTTTTTTTTGTAACTCCATTCCATCTAATAAATGGACTGATTTGGATAATTATTATCCCCAGAAGTATGGGTAAGGGTTAGGATTAATAAAATATGAATGTTGTGTGCTTTGGAACATCTGTTTTAAACAGCTCAAGTATACGGAGGCAGATGGGAAGAGGGCTAGAAGGGAAAGATAGACCTTTACATTAGCCTACTGCTTTGGAAGCTAGGGTTTCATTGTATATTTTGAATGTAGCAGTTTCATAACTTGCTGCCTAATTAAATTATAATGTTTAACTGAAGGTGTTCAATCACTTACACAGCATATTGTCTCAGCTTTTTTCCATGAGGAATGTGAAGCTAACGTGCAAGCCAATGATAGTTGGTTATAAGGGGATGGGTTGGGGGGTTGATACTTCCACAATGCTGTTAGGTAGGAAGTTTGAAGATTTTGGTCCATTGACAACGAAGGAATAGCAGTGTGTGTGTCGGAAGAGAAAATACAGATGCTACAGAGGATTGGGAAAGAGAAAGATATCTCAAACAAGGGAGGAGCTAATCCTGCAGGCTGGATGGTGGAAAGATGAGAGAGAATGTGGAGAGGAAGATAACCCTTTGAGGTGGGGAAGAAAGATGGCAATCCTGTTACTGGAGGGGGCTTGTAGAATATAATGTTTTGTCACTGTGCAACCATATTTAAGTAAGAGGAGGAACTGGGCTCTGGTATGTGGTCAGTTGAGCTGTATTGGACTGAGTGGTAGGTCTGATTGAGCAAGCTGCATGGACACAGCCTTTAGCCCTAAATGCAGCCATGAGAGGTTTTGGGATTCATAGCTTAAAAAGTGTGGAACAGATACTGTTGCCTGCCTTATTGAGATGGGGGAAGTTGAATGAGGGAGAGAAAAGTTATTAAATGTGACCAGTGAAGTTTCTTCAGTCTGAAAGCCAAGCCCTTTTATATTTGTTCATGGGACGTGGGCATTGCTGCCAAGGCTAGCACTTATTGCATATCCCTTGAAGGTGGAGGTGATCTGTCGCCTTGAACCATTGCAGTCTGTTTGGTGTAGGTACTTACACAATTTTACTAGGTGGGGGTTCCAGGATTTTGACCTAGGAATGATGGAGTGGTGGTATATGTTCTCACCAGGATGACATGTGACTTGGAGAGGAACTTATCGGTGGTGTTCCCACATACCTGGTGCCCTTGTCCTTCTAGGTGAGAGGGGCCAAAAGTTTGGAAGGTGCTGTAAAACGCATCTTGTAGACAGTTCTCATTGCTGCCATGGTGTATGATGTTTAAGGTGGTGGATGGAGTGCCATCAACTGGGCTGTTTTATCCTGTGATGTTGAGTTTGTGTTGTCCAGGCAAGTAGGGATTATTCCTTCTAACTTGTGCATTGTAAACGGTGGAGAGTCTTTAGAGACTTTGGACACGAGTTATTCACTGCAGAATTCTCAGCCTATTATCTTTACTCTGTCTATAACCAAGATTTGGATACAAGTAAAAGTGTCTCTCTCATACTAGAGGTAGGAGATGGAGCGGGAAGCAACTGGGCAAAAGTAAACAATTGCAACGTGGCAGAGAAACATGGCCTCGTTTGGGAGAAGGGGAATGTAAATCGGAATGATTCTGAAGAGCCATGCATGTGTACCAGTTACCAAGTTTAAGTCATCTCCAGTCCCAAGCTGTGTTGCTTTGTTTCTTCAATAATTAATTCTTCAGTTAGTTTGTATGCTATTATGTTGAAGCCCATCAGAAGGTGCAGCCAGACATCAGTAAATTTGCTTCCAGTGCCATGTCGTTCCAAATGACCGATAATCATGATACTGATCATTACAAACGATCATTGTTTCACAGGACCTTCACACATGAAGCCTGTTGTAGATGCAGCGCTTCAGTACATCAAAACAGGAATAAGCCATTCAGCCCCTCAAACCTGTTCTGGCATTTAGTTCAGTTGACCAGAATTCAGTCTTTTGGGAAAAGTTCCAGTTTTCCACTTTCTTTATGTGAAAAATCCTAATTTCACTCCTAATTGGTTTAGCTCTAATTTTAAGATTGTGCCTCCTTGTCCTGGATTCTTCAACAGAGGAAGTAGTACCTTCATATCTATCTTAATCATTTTAAATACTTCATTTATATCTTTGAAACTCATTCATGCAATCTGTCCTTGCAATTTAATCCTTTAAGCCAAGGTATAATTCTGGTGAATCTCTTATATTCCCTCAAAGCCAGTATATTTTTCTTGAAATGCTGTGCCTAAAACCGAACTGAGGTGGAGTTTGACCAAGCCTCTGCATAACCGATGCACAAACTCCTCTTTGCACTCTAGCCAAAATAAAGGCCAACATTCCATTAAATCTTTGATTACTTTTTGTACTAATGCACTAGCTTTTAGTAAGTTGTGTACACCTAAATCCAATTTCTTCTCTACAGTTGTGATTTGCTTATTGGATGGAAATCTTAGACTCCAGATTTTGAGTTCAATTCATCTCTGCTCTTGGAACATGCCATCTGGCTTGAAGAATTGTTTCATTGCTAGGTCAGAAGCAGAGTTCAGCACAAACAAGGCATGTTTACAAAGCCATGGTGGTGGTTGCATTGGTTGAGCCATGTTCTGCTTCCGCTCGGAAGACTTGGGAGAACATGTCATGTCGATGGGTCCCACCCCACCTCCTCAAACATTGATCATTATTCAGCCCAAATTTTGGTTTCACTCAGCACAACTACTGAATTGTGACCAAGGCATTGTTGGTCCCTGATGTGGATCAGTTCAACCAAGACAACCAATAAGATATCAATAATTTTAATTTATAATTTGTTACACACTGTAACAAGGCAGTAGGTACAAAGGATGGATATTGTTTTAATCCAGACAACTATATTGAAATTGTTCTTTGCTCCTGTTCCACCCTTCTCCCTTAAGGCAATTCCTTCATATACCCCTAGATCTATGTACTACCCACATGACCATGTCATGATCAACCAATCATTGACACTAGTTTACTTAACCCTTATATTTTCATGCTTCCATTTCCTTTCTCACTGACAATTCTTCAGCAGTGCTCAGAAGATGCAGTTTAAAACAATCTGCATTAAGACAGTTTCAGATTATACTGATAGCCCCCCAGTATTGTCCACAGCAATATCTGGACTTGAATTGATTGTGCCAAGCTCTCATAGCAGTACGAAATCAAAAGTGTTAAACAAAGAGCTTCACTTTGAGGAAACAAATGTAGGGGAGATAGTTCAAAGTATTTTGCCACTGCTGGTGCTGGAGTGGGGAAGTACAAGTATCTATTGTTTCGTCTATTAAACTCTATTGTCATACTGATGAATGTATGCAGATTTTTCTATCACACATCTAATTGGTTGAAATTACACAAACTCATAGTGAATTTGTAAGTAACTGCCCTTCAAAAATAACTGTGAAACACAAATGCCAAGAAGCATGACTAAGTACTATAATAAATACAAAATTGGTCTTTGTCATTTGTTACTGTTTGCAAGCAAAGAGATAGGGGTTTGTAAGGAATGGATGAGTAAATAAACTTCTGGTGACTGAAGGATGTTGCAAACAAATTGAGCATGAAAATCAAACAAGCCCAAGAATAGTGGCTCATAAACAAAATGCTGGAAATACTCAGCAGGTCTGGCAGCATTAGTGGAGAGAGAAACCGAGTTAATGTTTCAGGTCAAAGAGCTTTCTTCAAACCTTCTTTCAGAATTTTTTGTTTCTATTTCAGATTTCCAACATCTGCAGTATTTTGCTTTTGTAAAAGAATGATTGCTTTTCCCCTTCAAGTTGCTTTGTATATATACTTTCAAATAATTTTCTCCATCTTAGTTTCTCTAGTAACTAGTCTGTGTTGTTATAAATTGAATTTGTAGCATAAACACATGTTTCCCGCACAACAATTAAACTCACCTGTAGAACTGGCTTCAGTCTCAATTTAGTTCTGCTGAGATTTAACCACAGTTGACCCAGTTTTCTTAAAGGCACTATATACAAATACAATAAAACATCCCAAGTTGCTTCAGAGCAGTATTAATAGAGCAAAATTTGGCATTGAACCACAAGGAGATATTGGGGCAGATAATCAAAAAATTGGCCAGGGAGGGTTAAGGTGCATCTTAAAAGATGATAGAGGTTGGAGAGTTTTTGGCGGGGAATTCCAGAGCTTGGGCTTTGTAGCTGATGGTAAAGCCACCAGTGGTAGAGCAATTAAAATTGAATTTCTTTAAGAGGGCAGAATTGTTAGAGTGCAGAATCTAGGCAGATTGTAGGGCAGAAGGAGATTAATTTTCCTTTTTTCTCATGGGATGTGGGTGTTACTGGCAAGGCCAGCATTTGTTGTCCATCCCTGAGTGGCTTGCTAGGCCATTTCAGATGACAATTAAGGGTCGACCACATTGCTGAGTAAGGAGTCACATATAGGCCAGACCAGGTAAGGATGGCAGATTTCCTTCCCTATAGGACATTAGTGAACCAGATGGGATTTACAATTGCCAATGGTTTCATGGTTGCCAATACTGAGACTATTTTCCAATTTCACATCTTATTAACGGAATTTAAATTCCACCAGCTGCAATGGTGAGATTTGAACCCATGTCCCCAGGATATTGGCCTGAGTCTCTGGATTACTAGTTCAGTGACATTACCACTACACCACCATCTCCCCGATTACAGATATAAGTAGGGGTGGGGCCATGGAGGGATTTGAAAGTGAGGATGAGAATTTTAAAATCTGTGTCTTGACTCCGAGCCAATATAGGTCAGTGAGGATGGGTGATGGCAGCAGTTTTAAATGACCAAGTTTACAGAGGTTTGAATGCGAGAGGCCAGCCAGGACAGTATTGGTACAGTGAAGCCTAGAGCTGACAAAGGTATGGGTGAAGGATTCAGCAGCAGTCTCAATTGAGTTGTCCACTCCGATTTCTTCCAAGTCTTGATTTGATTCTCCTCTGAGATTGCGTTAGACAAATTTGATCTAGTTCTCCAGGAGCAGGCTTAATGGGCTGAATGGCCAACTATTATGATCTCTCAGATCACTTTAACCAGATTCTATTCAGTCCTTCGGATCAATTTAACCAGACTCAGTCTAACTCCTTGTGGGCAGGAGTTTGCTGATCAAATCTGCCTCTAATTTAAAGAGGTTATGGGAAGATGGGATGTGGGAATTGTTATACTGGGAAATGCCCTAATTGCTTTTCTGATCTTGGAGATGAAGTACCTAGTTTGACTAGATCAGATAGAGCTTTACTCTGTTAGTATCAATGCAGATGTAGAAATGCGTAAATAAAATGTCTGGAGCATAGCTGTCCCTCATAATGAGCAAAATATGTATTTATTTTGAGATAAATCACCCAGAAAGCTATTTTAAGATTTTGTAAAAGCTGTCTGTCAACAAGGCAGTATAATTCAGTTATGCACTAAATATTGCCTTGAAACGCTTTACATTGGTCATAATCTGATTGCCTTTTTAACTTTGAATTTTCCCTTCAGTGGTGCTACTTCCAGCTCTTGACAATTGAAACACATTGTATTTTGCAATGATTCATGTATCCATTTGGCACAAGGCTGGAATGCACAGATTGGTCTTAACTTGGGCATTGCATTTATATTCATGGATTAAGATAATGTAAGATGTATTCCTGCTATAAATGGAGGAAAGAGAATCACATTGAGGTTCAGTATGTGCACCTTCATATATGTGGTTCATGTATGAGCAAGTGAGAGTATTGACAGAGCCTTTATTGATTGGCCTTAATGCAGGAGAGCCAGGTGTTATGCTGCCTTTATGCAGTTAATTGGTTTGTTCTGCAATATTATCCCAAATTGACAGTCAAAGTCCAATGTAAATTTCCACTTAAATAGCAGACTGAATTAAACTATCTATCATTTGCCCAGGGCCAATTCCTGAGCCTTTAATTTGGAGCAGATGGACTGTTATGGCAAAGAGGAGATTTGATATAATGAAATTATAGTCCAACACATGGGTTGTGGCTTGTATTTTAAAAGAGCTGGTGATATTATAAACTAGAAATAATGTTTTGCTCAACCTCATTTCCTATTGTGACCAAATTGTTCAAGTGCCTTGAAGGAACTTGGCCTAAGGTGCAACAGCCCTTGCTTAACTAAGCAGCATGCCCACACACATTGCGGGAGAGCTCAACTCTAGGGATTCAGCGCACACATCGCAAATCACACACTGATATGGGTGAGCACAGACATCTTACCAGTCAGAATCCCAAAGGATATGTACCTAGACCATTGGGAGTCAATGATACAACCTGTAGCAGCCAAACTGTGTACAATGGGTCATCTCAAATGTAGCTATGGCAAATCTGCATGGAAACCACAAGTATTCTACCTGGTGGTCATGAATGGACCAGCAGTAGTAGGATCACTGACATGTACCGCACTCAAGATCACCAATGTTGTGTATGGTCACAATGTGCCAATTGCAGCAGAAGAGGCCAAAAATAATAATGTCGAGCCAGTCCATGACCTACCACAGAGATACCCAGACAGATTAGATGCTATAGGAAATTTCAGAGGTGATGCTTTACTGAACTTCAGAAGATGTAATCCCATCGATCGATCCGCTTAGAATGTGTATGCTGCATTTTCAGGAGAAGCTTAAGAGAGAGTTGGTTGACATGGAGAGTAATGGCCTTATCTGTCATGCGCATCACACCAACTGGCCCAGCTTTATCATATGCATTGTGAAAAAAGGTGGCACAATCCCAGTATGCTTGGACCCAAAACCTTTTAAATCCCACTTTTAAGATGTCCACACAAGATCCCAATATTAGAATTGAATCCTAAATTCACAGCAAAATTTTTCTCCAAGTTGAACCCCAAACGCAAGTATTGGTCGGCTGATTTGGCAGAGGGATCTCGATCACTAATCTCAGGACACCATTTGGAAGATGCTGCTTCCACAGATTACCTTTTGGTTTATTCATTAGTCAGAATCTGTTCCAGCAGCATATAGCCAGAATTACAGAAAAGGTCCCTGGATGTGTATGCATTGCCGATGATATGATGGGCAAAACCAAATAGCATGCCCAAAATTTTACACTGCAATAGCAGCGGCTTGTCATGAGGGTCTCATCTTCAACAGCAAGAAACGCCTGGTGAATGTAGGTCGGATTTTTGTTTTTTTTTTGGCTCTTATTTATTCAAATTCTGGGATTCATCCTCACCCCAGGACAGAGGGGACTTGCAGCGATGCCTTTGATTATTCAACTTAGTGTCATACCTGCCAGACTTTGCCAATAGAGCATCATCACTTTGAGCGCTTTGAAGGAAGGATGTTCCATATATATGGCAGGATGACCATCAAAATGTTTGTGTCACTTAACAGGCTTTGTCAGAAGAGATATGTGTTTTACAAAACTATGATCCAAGAAAAGACAGCCTTGGAGGTTGATGTATCTCTAGGGTTAGGAGCATGCATTATGCAAGGTGGAAAACTAATTGCATTTGGCTTAAAGTCTATTGCAAATGCAATCTAATTATTTGAATATGGAGTGCAAGACATTTGCTCTGGTATTCAGTATCACTAAATTCCACACGTACCTACTTGGTGAACAGTTCATTGTGGAAACTGACCACAAACCATTAGAAATGATTTGGCGTAAGCCACTGAACCAGACTGTAGGGTGCAGGGATACATGGGTACGACTTTGAAGTCTGCTACAAACTGGGTAGCAAAATGGTTACTTCAGTCACAGAGCAGGTTACCAAATCCTGGGGGGTAAAAACTGGATGCTTTGCTGGACCCACAAGTAGCCAGCATAGAATCATCAAAGTAGAAGGTGTACTTAATATCGATCTGAGTTTTGAGAGAAACAGCGAATGATCCACGACTGAAGGCAATATGAAGAGTTATTCTAGAAGGTTGGTCTGATACAATACAAGATTTGTCAGACATCTGGAGATATTTTGGCCGTACAGAGATGAACTAGGTATTTCAAGAGGCATGATTTCCAAACGAAAGCAGGTGCTTTTACCTTAAGTTCTTTGCCAGGACATATTGTCAAACCAGGGGACATATGAGCATAGAGCAGATGAGATGTCTGGCAAGGGAAACTGTGTATTGGCCAGGGATTAACAATATCGAAAAGGTAGTGAGGATGAGCAAAGCATGCCTGAGTCACCTACCACATCAACGCAAAGAACCGCTACGCTCTCACCAGGTTCCATCATCTAAAATTGCAACAGATTTATTCACTTCATTGCTCTAAGGAGAAGAATCCCAGCTTCTCCAGTCTCCACATAACTGAAGTCCCTCATAACTGCTATCATTCTAGTAAGCCCTCTCCAAGGTCATGATACCTCCTAAAGTATTTTGCCCAGAGTTGAACACAATAATCAAGCTGAGGCCTAACTAGTGTTTTAAGGTTTAGCTTAACTTGCTTGTTTTTGTAGTCTGTGTTAGAAGCAGTTCAGAGAAGGTTCATTGGACTTATTCCTGGGATGAAGGACTTATGAAGAGAGGTTGAACAAGCTGGGGCCTTTACCTGTTGGAGCTTAGAAGAATGAGAGGTGATCTTATTGAAACAAAATCCTGAGGAGATTTGATAGGATGAGGTACCAGGTAGATATTTCCTCATGTGGTGGTGACTAGAATTAGGGGACACAGTTTAAAAATAAAATTTCCCTTTTAAGACTGAAATGATTTTTTTTCCTGAGGGTCATTAGTCCATGGAATTCTGTTCCTCAGAAAACAGTGGAGGCTGGGCCACTGGATTTATTCAGGATTGAGTTAGATTTTCGATCGACCAGGGAGTCGAGGGTTATAGGGGGCAGGCAAGTGGAGTTGAGACCACAATCAGATCAGTCATGATCATATCGAATGGTTAAGCAGGCTCGAAGAGCTGAATGGTTTACTCCTGCTCCTAAGTCCTATGTGTGTATTAAGGCCAGGCCAAGGATCCCATATGCTGTTTTAACAGCCTTCCCAACTTATCCTGCCACCATCAAAAGATTTGTGTGCATACACACCAGATCTCTGACCTTGCACTTCCTTAGCAATTGTGCTTCTTCACATTCTTCATGTGGAAAAGTATCACTTCACATTTGTATTTAAATTTCATTTACCATGTGCCCATTTTACCGGTCTGTCCTAAAGTCTGCTTCTGTCCTCATTGTTTACATTTGAGTTTTATATTCTCTGCAAACTTTGAAATTATGCCCCATATACCCAAGTCCATGTCTTTGATATATGTTAAAAAGAGATGCTAAGGCTGACCCCCTTTGGAGCACTACTTTTATACTTCCATCCAGCTTGAAAAACAAGTGTTTACCACTACTCTGTGCTGTCTGTCCTTTAATCCCACAAACATCAATTATGCTAAAAAGTCTAATGTGATATTTCATCACATGCCTTTTGAGAGTTCATATCCACAGCAACCCTGTATCAGCCCTTTCTGTTGCTTCTTGAAAGATCTCGATTTAAAGTTCTGTTTGTTAGGTAAGGTATGATTCAATGTCTCATCTATATGTTCCATACTCCCCACACCCCAGAATTGAATCCAGGTGGACTTCGCTTTAACCCAAAGAAGTATAGGTGAAGAACAAACTGATCCATTACACATGTGTAAACTGCTACAGTGCAATTTCTGTGCAGTCACCCTCCACCATCTGCCTCCCCTTGCTACCACACAATCTTTTGAAGAAGGCAATAAATTGAAGGTAAATAAACTGAGAAATTCCTCTATGGTCCTGGAAGGTTGAGGTGAGCTCACAGTGACCCATCCTCCTGTGTGTAACATTCACCTTATCTGATCCCTTTTGATCACTTATTAGCATATGAAATAAGAGCAGAAGTAGGCCGTTCAGACCCTTATGTGGAGCCTTCTCCGCTGTTCATTAAAATTATGGCTGTTATGTTTGTGTTTCGAATTCCACATTCCCTTCTACCCCCGATAACCTTAGATTCTGGTTAGACAAGGGAATCAATCTACTTCCGCCTTAAAAATATTCAATGACCCTGCCTCCACCACCTTCTGAGGCAGAGAGATCCAGTTGCACAACCCTCAAGAGAGAAAAATTCTCATCTTTATCCTAAAAGGGCACCCCCTAATTTTAAAACACTGTCCCCTGGTTGTGGACTAACCCACAAGAGGAAACATCCTTTCCATGCCCACCTTGTAAATACTGTTCAGGATCTTTTATACTTCAATCAAGTCACCCATCACTCTTCTGAATTCCAACAAGGCCAGTCTGTCTAACACTTCCTCATAAGACAATCCATTCATTCCAGGTATCAGTGAGTGCAGTAAATCTGCGCACACTGCATGAGTTAGTAACTTATTTCAGAGCCCCCATGTCCCCTGACCCATATCCATGTGGAGTGAGTTCATGAGTACATTTAAGATGGAAGATTCTAGGACCACTAAGATTGATTGACTTCTATTTTGGAACCAGCTTCTTTATAGGTAAACATTTTCATCCAGTGGGGTGAGTGCAATGCAGAGTGAAAACTATGTGGAGGTAAAATACAATCTTCTGTCTATCATGCCAATGCTGGCTTTTAGAGCTTTCCAGTTAATTCCACCCCTCACCTGAGCTCTTTCCCCATAGCCTGGCAATTCTTCTCTTCAATTATTTATTCAATTCCCTTACGAGAGTTGATGTTGAATCTCTTTCCACCACCTTTTCAGGGAATGCTGTTTAATAAAATTTCTCCTCATTTTCCTCTGGTTCCTTAACTTTTATTCTGTGTCCTCTGGTTACTGACCCTCCTGCCAGTGTAAAGCTTTTCTAAATCAACTTGTATTGAAAGCCTTTGTAATTTTTGAACACTTATTATATCTCCCCTTCAGCATCTCTGCTCCAAGAACAATGACTACAGTACAGTGTCTCATCAGGCTGTCCAAAACCAAGAGCTGACTGAGAACTGAACGTTTTTAAAATGTGTCATGCATCAATTTTAATTGCATAAAATAGAAAAATCTTAGCTGGACAATTCAGCTAGCATTGGTCCGGTGTGGCTCTTGACTAATTATCTCCTTCGCTTGTGTGCTGGTCTATTCGCATGCTCTGAGTGACCCTTGACCCGATTGACCTGAAATCCAGCACGGCCTCAGTCCTGAGGTTGCTGGTTTTGAGACACTGTACCTGTAGCAGAATCTGCTAAATAAAACGCAACCACTTTTTATTTTATTGTTGTGATCACTTGGCTGAGCTGATGGTGCTACAGTTTCTAACTTTTTTTTTAAACCTACAGGGATGAAATGTGAAGCTTCATCTGTGTGCTCAGAACCTGATGTTAATGTGGAGTACATATCTCCAGTTCTAAATGCTTTGAAAATGACAGCATTGCAGCTTGTTTTGGACTTAAAAAAACACACACACACACTTAATGACTGGTGTGGAACAGTGTTCTTTTAATGATTCAAGAAACTTAACCTGGGAAGATGCTGCCGTAAAGGGTTTTTTAAAAAAAAAAATAAGTGCAGAGTTGGAAGAAGTTTTACGTGGCTTGGTTTCGTTTTTAACTGGCAAGAGTGAAGCTGCAGCAAGGAGGTACCAGCAGATGTGTGGTGTGGCTAGTTTTTTTTTCCTCCCTCATTTTGAATTGATAGGTGTTCAAATCCTGCACCATTACAACTTAAACTTATTTTGTGCACCCATGACATAACATATGCAAGACCTTTCTGTATGCAGGTGTAACTAAGCACTAAACATTGAACATTGTAGTGTGCCTTGAGTTGCCAACAAGATCACCATGTTTCACATCTTGTTCCTGGAATCAAACCTCCCAAGCACTACATGCTGACGGTGGCAAATGCACTGTTGATTGTGAACTCGGACAGATTTGAACATATTGATGCTTTCAAAATTAGTTAAGTTTTGTGCTGCTATTCCTTCATTTTGTGTTGCTTCACAGTTGAATGTAGTAGAAATGATATAACCCATGCTGTATAAGCTTATGACACTATGGATCGCAGTTAAATTTTCCTCAATGTATGCATTATTGCTTTGCGAAATAAATTTTAAAAGCAGATAAGTTGTTTAGTACTTTTTTTGAACTATGCTAAGCAGCAATATTACAGAGATGTAAAAATCTATATGATAGAATTGGCTAAATCAGTGCTTTGCTCTCCCTGCAAATTTATCAACCTGGGATCAATTTAGTGATCCTTAATGAATGGCGTGAAAATCATAAGGAAAGAAATAAGAAAATACCAGGCCCATACAACCTTTTTGAGCCTGCTGTATTATTCAGTAAGATCACAGCCTCAACTCCACTTTCCTGCCTGTACTCCATAACCCTTGACTCCCTTAGTTCAAAAATGTCTGAATATATTCCAGGCTGAATTAATGACCTGCTTCCACAGCTCTCTGCAGTAGAGAATTCCAAAAACTCAAGAAGATCAGAAGAAATTCCTCTCAATCTTGGGTGCGTAGGTCACTGCATACAGATCATAGTAATATCTCTTGACTCTTTTGGTCCATAGTGCCTGTGCTGGCTTTTAAAAAGCTCATCCGTTCCCCAACCCCCCTCCCTCCCCCAAAAACTAACCCCTCAGCTTTTTCCCCATAGCTTGGCACTCCTTCCCTGCAATTTATTTAATTTCCTTCTGATAGTTACTACTGAATCTCCTTCCACCACCTTTTCAGGGAATGCATTCCAAATCATAACTTGCTGTTTAATAAAATTTCTCCTAATTTTTTCCCCCATTTCTTTTACGAATTACCTTAAATCTGTGCCCTCTGGTTACTGACTCATCCTGCGTTTGTCCAGTAAGTTGATGTGATGCATCTAGTGTGTGTGGAACGAGTTAGCATGCTTTCTGCTTTTGTGTGCTATCTTGCTTTTCATTTTCAGCCCACATCAATGGCCAACAGCAATGTGAAAAGGTGAGCTTAAAAACGTTCCCTGTCAGTACACAGCCTGTCCATCAGTCCTCAGCAGCGCCTCCCTATGGTGACACAGAGAATCTGGGTTACTTGCAGCCCCAGGCAAAGGGAGCAAACCCTGACAAAAAAATATGGAGTGGAGCCCAAGGTGGACTAATGTCTAAATATATCTTTGCAGCAACTCCTGCAACCAAACCGGTGCCAAACATAGTGACTTCCATTCCTTTGGATTCAACTGGGGAGGTTGAGACGGGGACCTTGACGTTTGGACAGTTCAGGGTCTCCATACATTTTTCCCAGGCTTGCATCCTGAAGAGGACGCTCTAGTTTTGCTGCAGAGTGTTAACACAACACTGGAGACAGCAGTTACGAGTGATAAACCCAACTTGATTAGTGTAGAGAATAGGTGCCACGGGAAGTCTCTGACAGTGGGAGGGACCATTGTGTCCAATGCTGTACTCCATTACAGAGGCAAAAGACCAGTTCCATGAGGAGCATGACACTGCGAGCAGCAGAATTCCAAAGTCAACACATCTTTACCTACAGGAGGTTTTCAACACAAGTGCGCACGGGCCATGAGACATGGCCCTCCTGCCTTGGACATCATAGCCTTGGAAAGATAAATGAGAACCAATAGCGTCTACTTAAGCTTTGCTGCTACCATATGCTTTGTGTAACTAAGACATTTCAGAACAAACTATGCCACAAGGTGTCCTGGAGGCACTGGCACTAGCTGGATCTGATCATCACCAGACATAAGTCTCTGAACATCCTTCTCAAAACACATAGTTACCACGTTGCTGACTGTGATACAGATCATTCCCTGGTGTGCACTAGATAAAAGCCAACAGTTCCACAATTCAATTGAACAGGCACTTTCTGGCATTCCCACACAGAGCAGAAGTGAAATAAACATACTTTGAGACACCATTTACAATACCGCACTCTCAGGAAGCAAAAGTGGAGAAATGCTGACTGTTTTGAGGCTAGCATCATAGTGATGGAACCTGTCACTGAAGCCAAGCGGTCCGCTCTCACTAATCGTAAAAGAAATCCAAGCAAGGAAATTCTGAATGCCGCTTGAAGTAAAGTTAGCAGACTAGGCAGTGCGACTACTGGTTACAACTCTGCCAGAACATCCAGGTGGCCTTCGACACACGGAATGTCAAGGGCATGTATGAAAGGATAAAAAAGGCCTCAGGTCCACCAGCAAAGAAAAGAAAGGCAGGGGAGGTCATCACTCACTGCAATAAACAGTTGAAAAGGTGGGTGGGACATTACCATGAGTTGTACTCTAGGAAGAACACTGACACTGAGGAAGCTCTAGACGCCCTAGAAAGCCTGCCCTTCATGACAAAGCTGCATATTGAATCCACAATAGCAAAGCTATTAACTCGCTTGCCATGGGCAAAGCTCCAGGTGTTGGTGCCATACTGCCTGAACTTTTCAAGCAAGGGAAATGGAAACTTCTGCAGCAGCTGCACAAACTTCTCTCTCTCTCTCTGCTAGAGGGAGTGAGCAGTGCCTCAGGATATGCGTGATGCAGAGATTGTGACCCTGTACAAGGACAAGGTCGACTGCAGCAATTGCAACAGCTATTGAGGCATCTCCCTGCTGAGCATTGTGGGAAAGGTATTTGCCTGTGTTGCCCTTGTCAGGCTGCAGATCCTGGCTGAACGCTCCTGCCAGAATCCCAGTGTGGTTTCAGAACTGGAAGATCTACAATTGATATGATCTTCTCTGGCGGCTGCAAAAGAAATGTGAACAAAAGAGACCACTATATATTGCCTTCATTGATCTCACCAAAGCATTTGATCGCATGTGCAGAGACAATCTATTTAACTGATGGGAGAAAATTGGCTGCCTACTGAGGTTACTCAATCTGATCTCCTCTTTCTATGACAACGTAATGGGTAAGGTCAGCCATGAATGGGCAGCATTGGAACCCTTTGAGATCCACAGTGGGGTCAATCAGGGTTGTGTTCTGGCACCGACACTCTGGCAAAATCTCTTTGCTTGCTGTTTATGCCTTCAGACCAAGTACAGAGGGTGCCTATTTACATGCCAGAATTGGTGGAAAGCTGTTCAGCTTTGCTCACCTAAGATCGAAGACAAAACTACGCCAAGTCCTCGTCAGAGTTGCTCCACCATGATGATGCCACACTAAAGTTCCACACTGAGGAACACCTGCAGTGGTAAATGGACAGACTCTCTCAGCATCAGGAAGACAAATGTCATGGTCCAGGATATTGCCATACCGCCGTCTATCAACATTAACAATGTGAAGCTGGAGGTTGTTGATAGCTTCACATATCTAGGCTCTACAATCAACCGCGATCTGTTACTTGATGCCGAAATCAACACACATACTGCTATATCTGCAACTGTTATGTCCAAGCTGAGTTAGAGAGTGTGGAACAACAGCAACCTGAGTGAGAACACCAAACTTCCTACGAACATACGAATTAGGAGGAGTAGGCCATTCGGCCCCACATGCCTGCTCCACCATTCAATAAGATCATGGCTGATCTGATTGTGGCCCCAACTCCACCTTTCTTCCTAACCCCTATACCCTTTGATTCCCTTGTCTACACTGCTCTCTGAGGAAAAGAGTTCCATAAACTCATGACCCTCTGAAAGAAAAAAAAATCTCCTCATCTCTGTATTAAATGGGAGACCCCCTACTTTTAAACTGTGTCCCCTAGTTCTGGTGTCTCCTACATGGGGAAACATCCTTTCAGCATCCACCCTGTCAAGTCCTATCAGGATCTTATATGTTTCAATAAGGTCGCCTCTCATTCTTTTGAACTCCAATGGATACAGGCCCAACCTGTCCAACCTTTCCTCATAGGATAACCCCCTCATTCCAGGAATCAGTCAAGTGAACCTTCTCTGAATTGCTTCTAACAAAATTATGTATTTTCTTAAATAAGGAAACCAAAAGTGTACACAGTCCTCTACATGTGGTCTTACCAATACCCTCTGCAACTATAGCAAAACATCCCTACCTTTTTATTCCATTCCCCTTGCATTAAGTGACAACATTCCATTTGCCTTCCTAATAACTTGCTGTACCTGCATACTAACATTTTGTGATTCATGCACGAGGATACCCAAATCCTTCTGTACCTCAGAGTTCTGCAATCTTCCCCCATTTAAATAATATGCTGCTTTTAATTCTTCAAAGTTGACAAGTTCACATTTTCCCACTAATACTCCATCTGCCAAATTTCTGGGCACTCACTCAACTTATCTATATCCCTTTGCAGACTCCTTATGTCCTCTTCACAACTTACTTTCTTACCTATCTTTGTGTCATCAGCAAATTGAGCATTTTGTCCCTTCATCCAAGTCATTAATTTAGATTGTAAATTGTTGAGGCCCCAGCACTGATTCCTGTGTCAGTCCACTCATTACATCTTGCCAACCCAAAAGGTTCCATTTATGCCTTCTCTCTGTTAGCTAACCAATCCTCTATCCAGGTTAGTAAGATACCCCCTACACTGAGTTCTTATTTTGCGTAGTAACCTTTGATGTGGCACCTTGTCAAATGCCTTCTGGAAATCTAAGTACATCACATCCACAGGTTCCCCCTTATCCACATTGCTTGTTACTTCCTCAAAGAACTCTAATAAATTAGTTAAACATGATTTCCATTTCACAAACCCATGTTGATGCTGCCTGATCACATTGAGATTTTCTACGTGCCCCACTATAACATCCATAATAACAGATTCCAACATTTCCCTATGACAGACATTAAGATAACTGGCCTGTAGTTTCCTGGTTTCTGTCTTCCTCCTTTTTTGAATAGAGGAGTTACATTTGCTATTTTTCAATCTGATGGGACCTGTCCAGAATCTAGGCAATTTTGGAAAATTAAAACTTACTATCTAGCAGCTACTTTTTCAAAGACGTTAGGATGAAGTCCATCAGTATCTGGGGACTTTAGTTCTAATAATTTTCTCTGCTGTCTTTCCCTGTTGATTGTAATTGTTTTAAGTTCATCCCCCCCTTTCACCTCCTGATTCACACTTATTTCTGGGATGTTATTTGTATTCTCTACAGTGAAGACAGATGCAAAATATCTGTTCAATTCATCCACTATTTCCTTATTTTCCATTATTAATTCCCAAGACTCACTCTATAAAGGACCAACTCTTTTCCTTTTTTAATTACCTGTAGAAACTCTTACTATCTGTTTTTATATTTCTAGCTAACATTCCCTCATTCTCTAATTTCTCCCTTATTATTTTTTAGCCATTCTTTGCTGCTTTTTATATCCTGTCCAATCTTCTAACCCGCCACTAATCTTTGTGTGGAATTGTATGTTTTTTCTTTCAATCTGATGCTATCCTTAAATCCTTAGTTAGCCACGGTGATACATCCTCCCCCTAGAGTCTTTCTTTCTCACTCGAATGCATCTTTGCTGAGTCTTACAAAATATCTCCTTAAATGTCTGCAACTGCATCTCTACTGACTTATCCTTAACCTAATTTCCCAGTTCACTTTAGCCAACTTTGTCTTCATACCCTCATAATTCCCTTAAGTCTTAGACCCACCATTCTCTCTCTTGAACTGAATGCGAAAATCAATCATGTTATGATCACTGCTACCAAGAGCACTTTTACTATAAGGTCATTAATTAATCCCATCTCATTGCACATTACCAGGTTTTGTATAGCCTGCTCTCTGGTTAGCTGTAGCACGTGCTGCTCTGAGAAATTGTCCCTAAAACACACTATGAACTCATCTTCCAGGCTACCTTTTCCAATCTGATACACCCAATCTATATATGGATTAAAATCATCCATGATTATCGCCTTACCTTCCTCAAAAGCCCCCATCCTGTATACCCCGACATACAGTGTGGTTACTGTTAGTGGCCCTATAAACTACTCCCACA
Organism: Cetorhinus maximus; assembly: GCF_964194155.1. Lineage (NCBI taxonomy): Eukaryota > Metazoa > Chordata > Chondrichthyes > Lamniformes > Cetorhinidae > Cetorhinus > Cetorhinus maximus. Next base: position 20,602,102 of record NC_135892.1, read on the forward strand.
AGTGACTTACTACTTTTACTATTCCTTATCTCTACCCAAATTGTACATCTTGATCTCTCTCTCTCTCTCTCTATTGTACTAATTTCATCCTTAATTAAACCGCGAGTCTCCAGGCCTGCGTCCTCAGTACACTCCTAATAGTGTGAGATTGGGACAAAATAGGCAGGAGAAAAGGAACAGTTTACACCTTTGTTATCTCAGACATATCCTTAGCATCTCCTGGCAGGACAAGATCACCAACTCAGAGATCCTAGAACATGATAATTCCATCAGCATACACTCCTTGCCAATGGTGTACACTGGCTTTGTACATGTCTATTGTATAGATGGCAGCAGTATACCCAAAGACATTCTGTACGTTCAATTGGCCACTGGGTCACAACCTCCTAGGCGTCCATATGCCCGCTAAAAGGACACCTGCAAGTGAATATGAAGATGGCGGATATTGACATTATATTGACAGAGATAGAGGTAGAGAGAGAGGGAGAGACAGACAGAGAGACAGTAAGAGACAAATTTACGAGGTTGGGAATCGGTGCGAGATCTGAAAGATAGCAGAGTGACAGAGAGAGAAGGACAGAGAGCCAGAGGAGGGAGAGAGAGAGGAAAAAAGACACAGAGGGGGAGGAAGACAAAGGAGGATGCAGAGACAGAGAGAGCGAGAGAGATGGGGAGAAAGACAGAGGGAGAACAAGGAGGAAGAGGGACACGGAGGCAAAGGAAGACAAGAGAGGGTGAGAAAGAAAGCAAAACAGGTCAGGAACCAGAGGGGACACAGATTGAAGGCGATTGCTAAATGAACCAGGGTGTGGGGTGGGGAGTGGGGGGCGGAGGGGGGGGTGGGGGGGTGCGGGGGGTGGTGAGTTGGGTGGAGATAAGGAAACATATTCTTAACACAGCGAGTTATTGTGATCTGGAAGGCTCTGCTAAAAGGGCGGTGGAATTCATTAGGAACTTTCAAATTGGGTAATTGGATAAATACTTGAAGGGGAAAATTTACAGGGAGATGGGGAAAGAGGAGAGGAGGAGGGTACTAATTGGATGGCTCGTTCATAGAGCTGACAGAGACACAAGGGACTGAATGGCTGCTTGTTTTGCAGTTTGATTATGTAATCTGGTTTTGTTGGGATTACACTTGGGGACATGTTGTTGACCTGTTCCTGGTGATTCTCACAGACTCCATCACTTCTTCCTCTTCTTCGCTGAGGTGGTCATGGATCAGCTTAATCCCATTTTGCGGAATTTTGTCATGATGGGGGATGAACTACAATAAAACCCTCGTAGATAAGTGCAATTTCTTTGCAAATCTGTGCCTGCAGATGAGGAGGAATTTCTTCTCTCAGCAGGTCGTTAGTCTGGAATTTTCTTGCCCGGAGAGCAGTGGAGGCTGGGTCACTGAATATATTCAATGCTGAGTTAGACAGATTTTTGATCGACAAGAGAGTCAAGGGTTATGGGAGACAGGCAGGATAGTGGAGTTGAGGCCACAATCAGATCAGCCATGAACTTATCAAATGGTGGAACAGGCTCCAGGAGCCGAATGGCCTACTCCTGCTCTTATTTCTTATGATCTTACGATACTGACAACTGGGAGACAGTCGCTCATGGACGTTCCTCTGGAGACTGACTGTTTGGAAAGGCGTTGGAAGAGGTAAACAGAAACAAGGAGCTCAGCTGGCTGAGGAAAGCCCCAGAGAAAACAGGCCAGTGAATGATTCACCTTCTCAGCCCACTGTCCTCCTCTTCAGCAAATGTGGCAGAGGCTGCAATGCCAGAGTGGAGCTCCTAAGCCACAGCAGGCGATGCTTAACACAGAGATGACCATCACAGCGCAAACTATTGTTTTATGAAATGGAAGGCAGCCACCAGGTGCCAGTGGAAAGTTTCTCTAAATCAACTTTTATCGAAAACCTTTGTAATTTTGAACGCCTATTAAATTTCCCCTTCAGCTTCTCTGCTCCAAGGGCAATGGCCACCCCTTATTCTGAAACTATACCCCCTAGTTCTAGATTCCCCCCATGAGGGGAAAAATCCTCCCAGCATCTACTCTGTCCAGCCCCCCTCAGAATCACTTATGTTTTAATAAGGTTCCCTCACATTCTTCTAAACTCCAATGAGTATATGCCCAAACTTTCCTCAAAGATAACCTCTTCATCCCAGGAATCAACCTATTAAATGTTCTCTGAACTGCCTCCAATAAAAATATATCTCTCCTTAAATAAGGAGACTAAAACATACTTTAGGTGTGATCTCGCCAATGCCCTGTACAGTTGTAGCAAGACTTCCCTACTTTTATACTCCATCTCCCATGCGGTAAAGGTCAACAATCCCCATTTGTCTTCCTAATTACTTGCTGTGCTTGCCTGCTAACTTTCTGTATTTCACCTACGAGGACACCCAGGTCCCTCTGTACCACAGCATTCTGTAGTCTGACTGTCTCTCTTTTTAAGTAATATTTAGCTTTACATTTCTTCCTACCAAAGTGGATAACCTCACATTTTTCCACATGAAATTCCATTTGCCAGATTTTTGCCCAGACACTTAACCTATCTACAGCTCTTTGCAGACTCTGTGTCCCCCTCACAACTTGCTTTCCCACCTACCTATGTATTGTCAACAAATCTGGCTACAATACGCTCGGTTCCTTCATTTAAGTCATTAGAATATCGTAAATAGTTGAGGTCCCAGCACTGATCCCTGTGCACCTTCCACCCCCACCCCCAACTGGTGGTTACATTTTGCTAATCTGAAAATGATCCATTTATCCTGACTCTGTTTCCTGTTAGTTAGCTAATTCTTAATCCATGCTAATAAAACATCCCCAACACCATGAGCTTAGCTTGTGTAGTAACCTTTTATGTGGCACCTTGTCAAATGCCTTTTTGGAAATCCAAATATACCATGCCTACTCGTTATATTCTCAAAGAACTCTGATAAAATTGTCAAACATGACTGCCCTTTCACAAAGCCATGTTGACTCTGCCTGATTGTATTATGATTTTCTAAATGTCCTGCTGCTGCTCTGTTAATAATGGATTCCAGCATTTTCCCAGTGACAGATGTTAGGCTAACTGGCCTATTGTTTCCTGCTTTCTGTCCCCCTCCTTTCTTGAATTGAGGCATTACACGTCTAGGGCTTTTCAATCCACTGGGACCATTCCAGAATCTAGGGAATTTTGGAAGATTACAGCCAATGTATCCGCTATCTTTGCAGTCATTTCTGTTAAGACATTAGGATGCAGGCTTTCAGGTCCAAGGGACCTTTCAGCCTTTGGTCCCATTTGTTTGCTTAGTACTTCTAATCGCGCCTCTTGCCACGAGTTCACGATACCCTCAGACATTCCCCTCTCTGACTCTGAATGATCTGCCCTTAGTGAAGGCCTCATGCCCCCACCTCAATGAATTTTGCGCTCAGCACGACATTGAGCTCTTCAGTCTCCTTTGCCTCTTGCCCTCTTCTTTAGCCAGGAGGCCTCACCCGGCACATATGAACATACGAATTGGGAGCAGGAGTAGGCCACTCGGCCCTTTGAGCCTGCTCCGTCACTCAACAAGATCACGGCTGATCTGACTGTAACCTCAATTCCACATTCCTGCCTACGCCAACAACTGTTCACCCCTTGCTTATCAAGAATATATCCACCTCTGCCTTAAAAATATTCAAAGACCCTGCTTCCAAGAGAGTTCCAAAGACCCACAACCCTCAGAGAAACATGTTCTCCTCATCCCTGTCCTAAATGGCGACCTCTTACTTTTAAACAGTGTTCCCTTGCACTAGATTCTCCCACAAGAGAAGAATTCCTCTCTACATCGACCCCGTCAAGGCCCCTCAAGATCCTGTGCTTCAATTAAGTTGCCTCTTACTCTGCTAAACTCCAGCAGATACAAGCAGATTCTGTCCAGCCTTTCCTCATAACACTCATACAATCCAGGTATTAGTTTAGTAAACCTCCTCTGAACTGCTTCCAAGAGATTCACCAGGATGTTGCCTGGGATGAAACATTTAAGTTATGAAGAGAGATTGGATAGACTTGGGTTGTTTTCGTTGGAGCAGAGAAGACTGAGGGGCGACCTGATCGAGATGTACAAGATTATGAGGGGCATGGACAGGGTGGATAGGGAGCAGCTGTTCCCCTTAGTTGAAGGGTCAGTCATGAAGGGGCATAAGTTCAAGGTGAGGGGCAGGAGGTTTAGGGGGGATGTGAGGAAAAACATTTTTACCCAGAGGGTGGTGATGGTCTGGAATACATTCCCCGGAGGGTGGTGGAGGCGGGTTGCCTCACACCCTTTAAAAAGTACCTGGATGAGCACTTGGCACGTCAGAACATTCAAGGCTATGGGCCAAGTGCTGGTAAATGGGATTAGGTAGGTAGGTCAGGTGTTTCTCACGTGTCGGTGCAGACTCGATGGGCCGAAGGGCCTCTTCTGCACTGTGATTCTGTGATCTTTCCTTAAATAAGGGGACCAATACTGTACACAGCAGTCCAGATGTGGTCTCACCAATGCCCTGTGGAGCTGAAGCATAATCTACGAACATACATACGAACTAGGAGCAGCAGTAGGCCACTTGGCCCTTCATGCCCGCTACGCCATTCAATAAGGTCATGGCTGATCTGATTGCAACCTCCCACCTACCTCCAATAACCTTTTACCCCCTTGTTCATCAAGAATCTATCTAGCTTTACCTTAAAAATATTCAAAGACTCTGCTTCCACTGCCTTTTCAGGAAGAGAGTTCCAAAGACTCATGACCCTTTGAGAGAAAAAAATTCTCCTCATCGCTGTCTTAAATGAGTGACCCTTTATTTTTAAACAGTGACCCCTAGTTCTAGATTCTCCCACAAGAGGAAACATCCTTTCCACATCCACTCCGTCAAGACCCCTCAGGATCTAAAAGGTTTTGATCAAATCACCTCTTACTCTTCTAAACTCCAGTGGTTACAAGCCCAACCTGTCCAGCCTTTCCTCATAAGCCCATTCCTGGTATTAACCTAGTAAACCTTCTCTGAACTTTTAATGCATTTACATCTTTCTTTAAATAAGAAGACCAATACTGTATACAGTCTCCAGATGTGGTCTCACCAGTGCCCTGCACAGCTGAAGCATTACTTCCCTTCTTTTGTATTCAATAACATTCTATTAGCTTTCTTAATTACTTGCTGTACCTGCATACCAGCCTTTTGTGATTCACGCACTAGGACACCCAGATCCTATGAACCTCAGAGCTCTGCAATCTCTCACCATTTAGCTAATATGCTTCATTTTTATTCTTCCTGCCAAAATGGACAATTTCACATTTGTCCACATTATACACCATTTGCCAGGTCTTTGCCCACTCACTTAACCTATCTATGTCACTTTGTAGCCTCCTTATGTCCCCTTCACAATTTACTTTCCTACCTATCTTTGTGTCGTCAGCAAATTTAGCTACCATTCCTTCAGTCCCTTCATCCAAGTCATTTATATAAATTGTAGAAAGTTGAGGCCCCAGGACTGATCCCTGTGGCACACCACTTGTTACATCCTGTCAACCAGAAAAAGACCCATTATGGCTACCCTCTGATTCCTGTTAGCTAGCCAATCTTCTACACATGCCAATATATTACCCCCTGCATCATGAGCTTTTATTTTCTACAATAACCATTGAGGTAGCATCTTATAAAATGCCTTCTGGAAATTGAAGTACCATATGTCCACCGGGAGCTTTGGAGAATTAAAACTAACACATCAATGATTTCACTAGTCACTTCTTTCAAGGCCCTAGGATGAAGTCCATCAGGACCCGGGGATTTGTCAGCCCTCAGCTCCAACAATTTGCTCCGCTTCTCTGGTGATTGTAATTTTCCTGAGTTCCTCCCTCCCTTCCATTTCCTGATTTGCAGCTGTTTCTGGGATGTTACTCGTATCCTCTACGGTGAAAACTGATGCAAAATACCTGTTCAATTCGTACCATCTCCTGACTTCCTACTATTAACTTCCCAGGCTCCCTTTCTATAGGACTAATGTTAACTCTATTCTTATTTAAATATCTATAGAAACTCTTACTATCCGTCTTTATATTTCCAGCTAGCATTTCTCTCGTACTTTAATTTTTTCCTCCTTATAAACCTCTTTGTCATTCTTTGCAGTTATTTATATTCTGTCCAATCTTCTGACCTGCCACCCATCTTTGCACAATTATATGCTTTCTCTTTAAGTTTGATACTGTCTTTAATATTTTTAGTTAACCACGGATGGTGGGTTCTCCCCTTGGAAGTTTTCTTTCTCATTGGAATGTTCTGTGTATTTTGAGATATTCCTTTAAACGTCTGTCACTGCATCTCTATGGATCTATCCCTTAACTTTGTTTGCCACTTCACTCCAGCTAACTCTGCATTCATGCCTTCATAATTGCGATTATTTAAGCTTGAAATACTAGCCCTGGACCCACTTTTATCTCCTTCACAATGAAGTAATTAATTAATCTATTGCACTATACCAGCTCTAGTATAGCCTGCTCTCTGGTTGGCTCCAGAACATGCCGTTCCAAGAAACTATCCTGAAAACATTCTATGAACTCCTCGTCTACGCTACCTTTGCCCATCTGATTTTTCCAGTCCAAATGTAGATTAAAACCCCCCACGATTACTGCTGTACCTCTCTGACAAGCTCCCATTATCTCTTCCTTTATACTCTGTCCTACCGTGCAGTTACAATTAGGAGGCCTGTACACCACTCCCACAAATGACTTTTTGCCTTTATTGTTTCTCATCTCAACTCAAACTGCTTCTAAATTCTGGTTTCCTGAACTTGGGTCATCCATCTCCAATGCGCTAATACCATCAGTAATTAACAGAGCCACCCCTTCACCTTTTCCTAGCTTCCTGTCCTTCCTAAATGTGACATACCCTTCAATATTCAGGTCCCAATCTATGTCATCCTGTAGCCATGTCTCTGCAATGGCTATCAGATCGTGCTTATTTATTTCTAATTGCGCTATCAGTTCATCTGTTTCATTTCAAATGCTACGTGTATTTAGATATAGAGCCTTTAGTTTTGTCCTTTTATGATTTTTGTAATGTCTGGCCTGATCTGCTGATTTACTCTTAGATTTGTACCCTTTGTCCCTTCCTGTCACATTCTGTTTATCATTTCCCATATTAATACCTTTTTCTCTTGCCTTGTCTCTACTCTTTTGTTTACCACATCTTCCCAAATTTGATCCATTGCCCCCACTATTTAATTTAAAATCCTCTCCACTTCCCTAGTTATGTGGCTTGCTAGAACATCAGTCCCAGCATGGTTCAGGTGTAGACCATTCCATTGGTATAGCCCCCAATTTCCCCTGTACTGGTGCCAGTTCCCCACAAACTGGAACCCACTTCTCCCACACCAGTCTTTGAGCCACACATTTATTTCTCTAGTGTTATTTGCCCTATGCCAATTTGCAATTCCCCTCACAATAAATGATAACATGCTATTAGCTTTCCTAATTATTTGCTGTACCTGCATACTAGGCTTTTGCGATTCATGCACTAGGACACCTAGATTTCTCTGCGTCTCAAAGCTCTGCAATCTCTCACTATTTAGATAATATGCTTTTTTATTTTTCTTGCCAAAATGGGCAATTTCCCACTTCATACTCCATTTTCCAGGTCTTTGCCCACTCACTTAACCTATGCATGCCAGTTTGTAGCCTGCTTGTGTCCTCTTCACATCTTACTATTATACCTATAGTCTTTTGGTAGTACAGAACTTGAGCATTATTGAAAAAAGAGACATGTCTAAGGTTTTTGTCTTGCGCTCATCAGAACACTTGCAAGAATACCAATATAAGGGGGAACAATTTATGCTGTATGTGAGAGAGTGCTGATTGGTTGGCAAGTGGCAATGCCATGAAGAATGCACCACTGATGGTAACTGACAGTTAACTGCCAAGCATTGTTTGAAATTTAAACCAGGCAGCTTGACCTTGATTGTAAAAAGTTGAGGCCCCAGCACTGAACCCTGTGACACATCACAGTTATCTTGCTGACCAGAAAAAGGCCCATTTACGGCTACCCTCTGTTTTCTGTTAGCTAGCCAATCTTCTATGCATGCCAATATGTTACCCCCTAAATCATGAGCTTTTATTTTTTGCAATAACCTTTGATGTGGCACCTTATCAAATGCCTTCTGGAAATCTAAATACAGTACATCCACCGGTTCCCCTTTATCCACAGCACATGTTACATCTTCAAAGAACTCCAATAAATTGGTTAAACATGATTTCCCTTTCCCAACCATGTTGACTCTGCCTGATTAGTCTGAATTTTTCCAAAAGCTCTGCTGTAACATCTGTATTATATTTTCCCTGCGACACACGTTAGGCTAACTGGCCTGTAGTTTCCTGCTTTCTGACACCCTCCCTTTTTGAATAAAGGGATTACATTTGCTATTTTCCACCCTAATGGAACCTTCCCCGAATCTTGGGACATTTGGAAAATTAAAACCAATACATTAACTACCTCACTAGCCACTTCTTTTAAGACTGTAGCATGAAGCCCATCAGGACCTAAGGACTCGTCAGCCAGCAGCTCCAACAATTTGGTCAGCACCACTTCCCTAGTGATTGTAATTTTTCCCCAAGTTCCTGCCTCCCTTCTTGATTTCCCATTTCCTGATTTACAGCTATTTCTGGGATGTTACTTGTATCCTCTATAATGAAGATCAACACAAAATACCAGTTCAATTCATCTGCCATCTCCTTATTTTCCATTATCAATTACCCAGTCTCACTTTCGATAGGACCAATGCTCACTTTGTTAACTCTTAAAATATCGAAAGAAGCTCTTACTATCTATCTGTCTTAATATTTCTAGCTAGCTTTCTCTTGCACTCTAATCTTTCCTTTCTTATCAATCTTATGGTCATTCTTTGCTGTTTTGTATATTCTGTCCAATCTTCTGACTTGCCACCCATCTTTGCACAATTATATGCTTTTTCTTTAAGTTTGATACTATCTTTAATATTTTAATCACGAATGGTGGATCCTCCCCTTGGAATTTTTTGTTCCCGTTGGAATGTATCTATTCTGTGTATTCTGAAATACCCTCTTAAATGTTTGCCACTGCACCTTTATTGATCTATACCTTATGCTAATTTGCCAGTTCACTTTAGCTAGCTGTGCTTTCATGCCCTCATAATTGCCCTAATTTAAGTTTAACACATTAGTCTTGGACCCACTCATCTCTCCCTTAAATGTAATGTAAAATTGAATCATATTATGATCACTGCTACCAAGGCGTGCCTTCACTATGAACCCATTAATTAATCCCACCTCTTGCACAATATCAGATCTGGTATAGCCTTCTCTCTAGTTGGCTCCAGAACGTGCTGTTCTAAGGAACTATCCCGAAAACATTCTGTGAATTCCTCATCTAGGCTACCTTTGCCCATCTGATTTTCCCTGTCTATATGCGGATTTAAATCCCCGAAGATTATCGGCATACCTTTCTGACAAGCTTCCATTATTTATCTCTTTATACCCTGTCCTACCATATGTTTATTGTTAGGGGGCCTGTACATCACTCCTACAAGTGACTTCTTGCCTTTATCATTTCTCATCTCTACCCATATTGCTTCTGCATCCTGGTTTCCTGAACTTAGGTCATCCTTACCTATTGTGCTAACACCATCAGTAATTAACAAAGCCACCCCTCCACCTTTTCCTAGCTTCCTGTCCTTCCTAAATGTCATGTACCCTTCAATATTCAGGTCCCAATCTATGTCACCCTGCAGCCATTTATCTGTAATGGATATCAAATCATATTTATTGCTATTTGTGGTCTCATGTCATGCGTTGTTTCAAATGTCACGTGCATTCAAGTACAGAGCCTTTAGTTTTGTCCTTTTATTATTTTTATAACCTCCAGCCTTATCTGCTGATTTACTCTTAGGCTTGTATTCCTTGTACTCTCTGTCCCTTCTTTCATTTTATCATTTCTGACATTAATAGCTTTCTCTCTTGCCTTTTCTTTACTCTTTGATTTATCATGTCTTCCCAAATTTCATCCCTTGCCCCCAGTATTTAGTTTAAACCCCTCTGTACTTCCTAGTTCTGCGCAGTGGATCCTTTTACCCATCTGCAGCATTTTCTCTTCTCTCATCCCCTCGCTCTGGCCTCATCCTCCAATTGATTTTTCTATTAAGAACTGCTGCTGTGACTTTGGCTGTCTCAATTTCTCTGCTCCCCTCACTTACTCTAACATATCTCCCTTGGACTGATAGCACTCTGTTCTCTTACCCCGCCAACCATAACACCATCATCAAACCTGCCACCAAGGGTGATGGTTGTCTGGCATACTGGTGTCTACCTAGCAGAGACCAAATGCGAACTCTCTGACACTTCCTCCTACCTCCCCTTGAACCATGCTCCCACCACTGAACATCAAGCCATTGTCTCCAGGACAGTCATGGACCTCATCTCCTCTGAAGATCTTCCCTCCATGGCTTCCAGCTTCAAAGACCACAACCTCAAACAGCCTGCTTTTACCTCCTTCCCAAGGTCCACAATCAGACCTGCCATAGTCAACCTATCATTTGAGCCTACCCCTGCCCCACTGACTTCTTCCTCTTAACTATTTTTTCCCTGCTTTGTTCAGTCTCTTCTCATCTACATCTTAAGTCTTCCAATGCTGTCACTTTAACAGTTTCCAAATTGCTGCCCCCAGCCATCTCTTCTTCATGGATGTCCAATCTCTCTACGCCTCCATCCCCCACCAGGACAGTTTGAACTTTCCACCTCTTCCCTGAACTGAAGAATTACCAGTCTCCATCCACCGCCAGCCTCCTTCGCCTGGCTGAACTTGTTTTCTCACATTGAACAACTTCTCCTTTGACTCAGCTCACTCCCTCCATATTTTTAAAATATTTATTCTTTCAAGGGATGTGGACATTGCTAGTAAGGTCAGCATTTGTTGTCCATCCCTAATTGCCTTTGAACTGAGTGACAGATGTGGCTATGGGTACCTGCATGAGTCTTAGGTATACCTGCCTTTTAGTGGGATGCGTGGAACATTCCTTGTCCCAGTCTAACTCGGGCCGCTTCCCACCTCTTTTCCCAGTCATTGATGACTGTATCAATGCCGCTTCTTGCTCTCGCCCTGGGAAGCTTCAACTTTGCTTCCAATTTTCACTCTGCTCTCACTTCACCTGGTCCAATTCTTCACTTCCTTTTCTATCTCCATTTCTGGGGATAGGCTATCCACAAATATTCACTACATATCCACTAACTCCCACAGCTATCTTGACTACACTTCCTCACACCCTGCTTCCTGTAAGGACTCCATTCCATTCTCCCAGTTTCTCAAATTCCCGTCGCATCTGTTCTGATGATGCAACCTTTCATACCAGCACTTCTGATGTCTTCCTTATTCCCCAACTAAGGATTCCCCCACCAAGGATTCCCCCTGCAGCATAATTAACAGGGCCCTTGACCATGTCTGTTCCATTTCCTGCACTTCTCACATCCTTTCCCCTCCCTCCTAGAACCATGATAAAGTTCTCATTGCACTCGCCTTCCACTCCACCAGCCTTTGTATTCAGAGACCATCCTTCACCATTTCTACCACCTGCAGTGTGATGCCACCTCTAAACACATATTCCCCTCCCCCACCTTTTAGATTTCTGAAGGGACCATTCCCTCCCCAACACCCTGGCCCACTCCTCAACCACCTCCTTTCCCTTCCCATGGCACCTTTCTCTGCAAGCATAGCAGATGCACACCTGTCCTTTTGTCTCCTCACACCGTCCAAGGCCCCAAGCACTGCTTCCGGGTGAAACAGGAATTTATGTGTACTTCTTTCAATTTATTATACTATATTCACTGCTTACAGGTCTGCTCTACACTGGGGAGGCTAAATGCAGATTGGGTGACAGTTTTGCAGAACACCTCCGCTCAGTCTGTAAGCATGGCCTCAAGCTACTGTTCACCAGTCATTTTAACTCAGGATGGCCAGCTCTCGGAGAGAATTTAAGGGACACTTTGGCAATAGGGTTCCATACGAGCAGATAGGTGTTCCTGGTGAACCTATGAGAGCAGAAGCTGGGCACTAGAGAAACTGAGGCAGTGGGGGAGAGAGAGGTTTGACACACTGGAGAACCTGTGAGGGTGGGGGAGGGAGGTGGGGGAGGGGGGCAGCGGTGCGGGGAAACGTTGCTGGCCAATCTGTCATGTGGGGCAGCTGAGAGCAGTACAAACATGCAGATGTGTACTGCACATGCATGCAATTTAAGGATATGAAATACAGGAAAAGGAACATCCCAGCAAGGCACAACCTGGGACATGGGACAATCGCCTTAATTGTGGGGAATCCCGTGAACTCCAAAACATCTGGTCACCCTGTTTTAATTCTCCACCTTGTCTCCCGCTGACCTCTCTGTCCTTGGTCTGCTGGTGTTCCAATGAATCTCAATGTAACTTGAGAAACAGCACACCAGCTTTCAGTTCGGCACTTCACAGCCTTCCAGATGCAACACTGAGTTTAACAATTTCAGACTGTAATCTCTGGCCACATATTGTTTCCTTCTCTTTGCATGTTTCAGTTTTGTTTTTCTAGTTTTTGCTTTCAGATAGCAGCTGCTCATCATTCTGCAACTCATACCTTCCACAGGCACACCTTTTGTTTCTTTTTGTGTCCCATTATCACTCCCTTTAGTCTGGCACGATTAATTCTTATAATTTTCTCTCTCCTGTCTTCCACCCTATCACAAACCTTCCCTTTTGATTTTTTCCCCACCCTCCCCCATTTCACCAGATTAAAACCTGTAATATTTCTAACTTTTCCCAGTTCTGATTAAAGGTTATCGATTTGAAAAGTTAACTGTTTCTCTTTCCACAGATGTTGCCAGACTGCAGGGTATTTCCAACATTTTTTATCTTTAGTTTAGCCTGTTCCCTGGTTGGTTCCATTATGTATTGTTCTAAGAAACTCCTGAATAAACTCATCCTCAAGCTACTTTTGCCAATTTGATTTCTCCAATATATATGTAAACAAGTGTAGAGGGCACTCAGTAGAGCACATACCTCTGCCACACTGTGTTAATGCAAGATTATTACAATTATACAGCTTGTCCTTGAGGCTTTTCCCTGCCTGGGTGAGGCTCTGTAACTACAAAGCTGAAAAAGAAATCTTTTTAAGAGCTTCCATCTCATTAAGGAGGCTTCAGGCCAATCTCCATTCAACAAGCTGCTCTGAAAGCTCTGCTCACATTTTGACAGCTGTGACAAATTCCACCACAGCAGCTGAGGCAATCCACAACATTCTAAAACAATCAACAACATTCTAAATAAAACAATCCCCCCATCATTCTATGGGCCTATACCCATTGGGCATAGAGAGGTGACCTTGTTGAAACATTTAAGATCCTGAAGGGACTTAATAGGGTGGATACCCAGAGGATGCTTCCTCTTGTGGGAGAGACTGGGACTGGGGGATGTTGTATGTACCTGAATGCCATTGCAATGTAAAGGTGCTCGGCAGAGCAAGGGTTAATGTGGAAATAGAGAATAACACCGCCTGCGGTATGATGTATAGAGGCACATGGTAATAGACTGAGAGAACAGTCGAGAAAGAACACTCTGGAATCAGCCTACCTACATGGAGCAGCACCATGCATGATAGTAACTTGGGATCTGTAAATAGTTAACGATTAACAATAAATGGTTCATATTTAAACATACAAGTCCCAAGATTTCATCGTTGAGCCACTGCACCTGGCACTGTAATAGAACATGGTCAGCAGTGGCAGTGATATGAAAGGTGGCATTTCAAATGATAAACCCAGATCAGAATCCTAAGATATGAAAAACTAAAAGCAGCTGAAGCTGGACTAGAGACATGTAATTGAAAAAACAATTGAAGAAGCTTCGCTACAGACTTAGAAGTTGAGGAATCCACCAGAGTGGGTGGAAGTCCATTGAAAGAGCTCTGGGTGATGCAGAGCAAGAAAAAAACCTGGTCAGATCACAAAGATGGGTGAGCAAAAATACAAAAAATTGCAAGACGCTGAGTTAAGACATTTAGTCAGTTCACATGATGATGAGCGAAACTAAATAATTGCAAGACCCTGAGTGATGCAAAGTCAAAGAACCTGGCAGTCCACAAGATGGTGAGCAAAAATTTTTTAAAAGCTGTACTTACATTGTAGAATAGGCGGTACTCCCATGGCTCAGCATATCCCTGGGCAGCTGGAGGAAAGCTGCAACATCAGCTGGCACCATATAACACAGGGTGGCCAAGCTGAAGTAAAAATAAAAGAAGAACCTGCAGAGTAAAAAAAGGAAAGACAAAAGACCTGAGAGCAAACAGAAAGTAGTGCTGTAACTTAACGTTTAAAATAAAAGCCGATCACCAAATAGCTGAGAAGTTTCCCGGAGTGTGGGACATTTTTAAAAAAAGGAACGTTCCTGCAGAATTAAAAAAAACAAAGAAGAATCGCCCTGAAATTGGTTTTGCAGCTCGGAGAAGTGAGTTGCCGCAGTCTTACAAAGTTCAAAAATAAACAGGCCCACGATTGCTGGGGGGTGCACCACAATTGGAAAAGCATGGAAAAACACAGAGACGGAACCGAGAGACTGCAGAGAGCCTGAGTGGAAAAACAGTTACTGCACTGACAGCTTTAAAGGGGCAATGACATTTAAGGCTGTAACTATCAGAAAAAAGCAAATGGCCATGGGCAGAAAATTGGAAGGCACCCCAGAGAGAGGGCGACTCCTAATAAAAGTGCCGAGAGCAACAAAAGACTCAAGACAGAGGGCAACAAAAGGCCCCAGAGAAAGGGCAACAAAAGACTCCAGAGAGAGGGCAACAGATGCACGAGCCGAACAGGTTAGTGCAGAAGAAATGGCTGAGAAGCAGCCGAAAGGCTTAAAAATAGAGCTTTTTGAAAAAGCTGATACGGTACCGAAAGTGCAACAACAGATAGCAGTGCGGTGTGAACAGATGGCAGTTAATGAAGGAAAATTATGTGAGGTAACTCAAATGTAGCAAAACATGCAATAAGTAAATGAAGCTGTTCTACAGGACAATATTCACATCAGAGTTGAACTGGAAGATTTGAAAAGCAAGATTCAAGCTGAGTATATACCTTTGAAAATGCATAATAAACTGAAGTTTTCAATGAACCAAGTTGTTTGTGATCTGAACAAACAAATTTCAGAGGTGACGCAAAGGTACCAGGTGGAGACAACGGCCCTCAAATCCGCAATTGGCAAATCAAAACAGTTAAGAAAACTCAACCAGATGTACAGCCAGGCAAAATCAGCAGGCAGAAAAAGGCACACAAAGAAGTTGTGACCCTGAAGATCTCCTTGAAAAATCAATATGTAGCATGGAAAGACATGAGGAGCTAAAAAGGACATTGAATATTACTTCAGAAAAGGCTGTGTTGGAAATATCAGTAGCAAAACTGGAGTCAATAGGAATTAGGGGAAAACTCTCCACTGCTTGAAGTCATACCTGGCACAAAGGAAGGAGGTTGTGGTTTTGGAGGTCAATCATCTCATTTCCAGGACATCACTGCAGGAGTTCCTCAGGGCAGTGTCCTTGTCCCAACCATCTACAGCTGCTTCATCAATGACCTACCTTCTATCATAAGGTCAGAAGTGGGGATGTTAGCTGATGATTGTACAACGTTCGGCACCATTCACAATTCCTCAAATACTGAAGCAGTCCATGTCCAAATGCAGCAAAACCTGAACAATATCCAAGCTTGGGCTGACAAGTGGCAACTAACAATCGTGCCGCACACATGCTGGGCAATGACCATCTCCAACAAGAGAGAATCTAACCTTCGCCCCTTGACATTCAATGGCATTACCATTGCTGAATCCCCACTATCAACATCCTGTGGGTTACCATTGACTAGAAACTGAACTGGACTAGTCATATAAATACTGTGGCTACAAGAGGAGGTCAGAGGCTGGGAATCCTGCAGCAAGTAACTCACTTCCTGACTCCCCAAAGCCTGTCCACTATCCACAAGGCACAAGTCTAGAGTGTGATGGAATACTCTTTGTTTGTCTGGATGAGTGCAGCTCCAACAACACTCAAGGAACTTAAAACCACCCAGGACAAAGCAACCCACTTAATTGGCACCCCGTCCACAAACATTCACTCCTTCCACCACCGACGCACAGTGGCAGCAGTGTGTACCATCTGCAAGACACACTGCGGGAACTCACCAAGCCTCCTTAGACAGCACCTTCCATACTCACAAGTATATACCATCTAGAGGGACAAGGGCAGCACACACATGGAAACACCACCACCTGGAAGCTCCCCTCCAAGCCACTCACCATCCTGACTTGGAAATATATTGCCATTCCTTCACTGTCGCTGGGTCAAAATCCTGGAACTCCCTCCCTAACAGCACTCTGGGTGTACCTACACCACATGGACTGCAGCAGTTCAAGGAGGCAGCTCACCACCACCTTCTCGAGGGCAATTGGGGATGGGCAATAAAAGCTGGTCTAGCCAGTGACACACATCCCATGAATGAATAAAAAAAAATGGTGCATTGAAGCCGAGTGAGCTGGCAAGAAGCCAACAAGAAAATAAACAGTTGAAAGAACAGCTGATTGTCCGTCAAGAACAAACGCAAAAGGAATGCATAACCATTCAGCAAAATGAAGAAATGAAGACTGTCTTAAACAGCAGAAGAAACTCGAGGATGGACTACTGAATTACAGGAAAGCGCAAGTTGCAGCAAGCAAGCTTCGCGAAGAAAAGGAAAACCTACTGAAGAACCTTCACACGTTACAAGAATCCCTCAGGTCAAAGCTTATTCTTCTGGAAAATTATGAAGGGAAGCAAAATGAATTTAATGTCACTCTGAACAAACTGAACAACCAGTTAGCATGGAAGACTCGGCAATGTTCAACATTTCAGGAGGGATCTGAAAGCTACAAGAAACAGACTGAAGAGCTGAAGAACCAGTTAAATGATAAAGAGGAGGCATGGAAAGGAAAAGCCGTCGAACTTTCCAAGCTGCGAGTGGATAATGAAACCATGAGCAGCACAGTTACAGAACTGAAACAAGTTAACACTTCACCAGACCTAGCCAACAGTGAAACCAAAATGAAGGACAAGGACAAAGTTCTGTTGTTGAAAGAAAACACAGAAATAAGATTGGAAAATGTAAATCCGACAGTGAAGTGCAAGGAGCTAGAAGAAGGAAAAGTTGAGCTCATTGAATGGATTCCAAAATGACTTGAAAATAAAACAGCAGACAAATGTTTGGCTGAGATTGTGGATATGAAGGTTCCATTTGTGAAACATCAAGAACATCACACATGGCACACATCATGGTAAACGAAAAGTCAAGTCCACTCTAGAATGAACGGAATGCACACTCCCTGCAGAAGGAACAGGACAAACCCAGAGTGTCCAAAAAAAGCAGACGGGTTGTTAATAAAGAGAAATCCAACTCGAAGGAGCGCAAGAAACAAACCAAATGGAGATAATCAAGCACCAGAAACACAGAATACTACTACCATTCCTTCAAACGTGACAGACCGATATTTGGAAGAACTGTTAAGCCTCAAGGCCGTCTGAATTTATAAAGTCAGAGACTCGAGATGGGGGAGCAGGGATGGCAAGTAAAAATTATATTGCAATACTCCAATGGAAGGGAGTAAAGTTTTCTTTAGAGAAGGAGATGTTGTATGACGTTGTATGTGCCTGCATGCCATTGTAATGTAAAGTTGCTCGGCAGAGCAAGGGTTAATGTGGGACTGGAGAATAGCACCGCCCATGGTATGATGTATAGAGTCACATGGTAATAGACAGAGAACAGTCCAGAAAGAACACTCTGGAAGCAGTCTACCTGCATGGAGCAGCACTATGCATGACAGTAACCTTGGATCTGTAAATAGTTAAATATTAACAATAAATGGGTTCATGTTTAAACATACACGTCTCAAGATCTCATAATTGAGACATCACAGCTGGAACCCACAACACAACATGATAATACAACATGGTGATCAGTGGTAATAATAGAACAGGGTACAGTTTAAAAATAAGAGGTCTCCATTTTAAGATGGAGATGAGGAAAACAAAAGTCTCTGAGGGTTGTTAGTCTGTGGAATTCTCTTCCCCAGAAAGCAGTGGAGGCTGGGTCATTGAATTTATAGAAGGCTGAGTTAGATTTTTGATCAACAAGGGAGTCAAGGGTTAGAGGGTTCAGACAGGAAAGTGGAGTTGAAACTACAATCAGATCAACCATATTCTTATCAAATGATGGAGCAGGCTTGAAGGGCTGAATTGCCTACTCCTGTTCCCAAATCCTATTTTCCTATTCTAAAAACAAGTCAATTTGCCCCATCTCCCAATGTTCACAGATCCTTTAAAAACTTCAAAGATCTGGATCCTCACCAAAAACTAATCATTACAGCAAAGGAGGGAGGAAAATAGACTGACTGTGTCCTATGAAATATGGAATGGACTGGTGGGAATTGACAATGACAAAAAACGCCATCCACGCAAACCACAAAGACCATTTGTTTTTAAGAAAGCGTATCAACAATCTTTCCCGCCCGAGGACAATCTACCGAAGTGGAACAAGGTGCCAAAGGAAATAGCCACAGCCCCATCAGCTGAAATCTTCAAGACCCATCTTCAGATTATTTCCATTTTCAGGACAACCATCTCAGCAGGTCATGTCTGGTTTAGCTCGTGCCAACTATATAGATGCTTGCGAAATACGGATGTTAGTCTGTGATGCTGACACAACCAAAGCAGAAGTGTACCAAGTTTTGTTGAAATCTGGCCATTTGTTTTTGTGATGTATTGTTTACAAACAGACGAACAAACAGGCGACAATGGTACCCCCGCCCCCCTACTCCCCGCTTCAATGATGGAGGAAATTAAAGTCGCCACGATTTCTGCAGTACCTTTCTTTCAAGCCCCTATTATTTCTTGATTTAAATCCTGTCCTACAATGTAACTACTGTTAGGAAGCCTATAGGCTTCTAAAATTGTAGTTATGGTACTGGACTGCTTCAAAGCTCTTGGTGGTTAAATTGGATTCAAAACAAATCTGGTTATCTATAGGCTAGCTCCAGATAAAATTAACTTGACAGTTGTCAGATTGGTATAAAACCCCAACACTAAAGTACATCAAGGAAGGAAACCTGCTGCCTCTATCTGGTCTGGTCCCTTGAGCAATAAATGTTGCCTTACTGGTATTGCTTATATCCCCAGAAAAGTTTTTGTTATTAAAGAATGCATGGATCTTTAACCTTACTGATGTGGAATGTGAATAAATGGATGAATCACCACCTCAGGATAATTTTCCTCTATCTTGCCATCCTTTCAGTTACTTACAGTTTGTATCATCTTCATTATGGAGTGCACATTACCGCAACCTCTGCATATTGCCTGCCACTGAGTGGGCTTTCAGTAGGGAGACACCAAAGCTCTCTTTGATTCAAAGTCAGCTGGAAAGTGAGATGCTTTAAGCCCCTGAACGCGACTCATTTCTCGCTTCTAGACAGTAGCGCTCATTTTGGCAAGGGAGATACTGTGAACGTAGATGGAGCAGGAGCTTTCTACCTTTCCTTGTTGAGTCCTGCTTGTCTCATTCATGGTGCTCAACATAAGACCATAAGACATAGGAGCAGAAATTAGGCCATTCGGCCCATCGAGTCTGTTCCGCCATTCAATCATGGCTGATAAGTTTCTCAACCCCATTCTCCCGCCTTCTCCCCGTAACCTTTGATCCCCATAGCAATCAAGAACCTATCTATCTCGGTCTTAAATACACTCACTCAATGACCTGGCCTCCACAGCCTTCTGTGGCAATGAATTCCATAGATTCACCACTCTCTGGCTAAAGAAGTTTCTCCTCATCTCTGTTCTAAAAGGTCTTCCCTTTACTCTGAGGCTGTGCCCTCAGGTCCTAGTCTCTCCTACTAATGGAAACATCTTCCCCACATCCACTCTATCCAGGCCTTTCAGTATTCTGTAAGTTTCAATCAGATCCCCCCTCATCCTTCTAAACTTCATCGAGTATAGACCCAGAGTCCTCAAACGTTCCTCATATGTTAAGCCTTTCATTCCTGGGATCGTTCTTGTGAACCTCCTCTGGACCCTCTCCAGGCCAGAACATCCTTCCTGAGATACAGGGCCCAAAATTGCTCACAATATTCTAAATGTGGTCTGACCAGAGCCTTATAAAGCCTCAGCAGCACATCCCTGCTTTTATATTCTAGTCCTCTCGAAATAAATGCCAACATTGCATTTGTCTTCCTAACTACCGACTCAACTTGCAAGTTAACCTTAAGAGAATCCTGAACTAGGACTCCCAAGTCCCTTTGCACTCCAGATTTCTGAATTCTCTCCCCATTTAGAAAATAGTCTGTGCCTCTATTCTTCTTACCAAAGTGCATGATCTCACACTTCCCCACGTTGTATTCCATCCGCCACTTCTTTGTCCATTCTCCTAACCTGTCCAAATCCTTCTGCAGCCTCCCCGCTTCCTCAATACTACCTGCCCCTCCAACTATCTTTGTATCATCTGCAAACTTAGCCATGATGCCCTCAGTTCCTTCATCTAGATCATTAATGTATAAAGTGAAAAGTTGTGGTCCCAACACTGACCCCTGCGGAACTCCACTAGTCACCGGCCACCATCCTGAGAAGGACCCCCTTATCCCCACTCTGCCTCCTGCCAGTTAGCCAAGCTTCTATCCATGCTAGTACCTTGCCTCTAACACCATGGGCTCTTATCTTACTGAACAGCCTCCTGTGCGGCACCTTGTCAAAGGCCTTCTGGAAGTCCAAGTAGATAACATCCATTGGCTCTCCTTTGTCTAACCTACTCGTTACCTCCTCAAAGAATTCTAGCAGATTTGTCAGGCATGACCTCCTCTTGATGAAACAATGCTGACTTTGCCCTATTTTACCATGCACTTCCAAGTATTCTGAAATCTCATCCTTAATAATGGACTCTAAAATCTTACCAATGACCGAGGTCAGGCTAATCGGCCTCACTCCCTTCTTAAACAGGGGGGTTACATTAGCGATTTTCCAGTCCTCTGGGACTCTCCCTGACTCCAGTGATTCCTGAAAGATCACCACTAACACCTCCACTATCTCTTCAGCTATCTCCTTCAGAACTCTGGGGTGTAATCCATCTGGTCCAGGTGATTTATCCACCTTCAGACCTTTCAGTTTTCCTAGCACCTTCTCCTTGGTAATGGCCACCATACTCACCTCTGCCCCCCGACTCTCTTGAACTTTGGGGATGTTACTCGTGTCTTCCACTGTGAAGACTAACGCAAATTACCCATTCAGTTTCTCCACCATTTCTTTGTTCCCCACTACTACTTCTCCAGCGTCATTTTCCAACGGCCCAATGTCCACTTTTGCCTCTCTCTTATCCTTTATATATCTAAAAAAAACTCTTGCAATCTTTTTATATTACTGGCTAGTTACCCTCATATTTAATCTTCTCCCTCCTTATTTCTTTTTTAAAAGCAAAAAACTGTGGATGCTGGAAATCCAAAACAAAAACAGAAACAGAAATACCTGGAAAAACTCAGCAGGTCTGGCAGCATCGGCAGAGAAGAGTACAGTTGACGTTTCGAGTCCTCATGACCCTTCAACAGAACTAAGTAAAAATAGGAAAAGGGTGAAATATAAGCTGGTTTAAGGGGGTGGGGGGGGGGGGGGGTGTTGTTGGGACAAGCAGCCAGTGATAGGTGGAGATAACCAAAAGATGTCACAGACAAAAGGACAAAGAGGTGTTGAAGGTAGTGATATTATCTAAAGGAATGTGCTAATTAAGAGTAGAAAGCATGACAGACAAGGTACAGATAGCTCTAGTGGGGGTGGGGTGAAGGAATACTAAAAGGTAGAGATAAACAATGGGTGGAAACACATTTAAAAATAATGGAAATAGGTGGGAAAAGAAAAATCTATATAAATTATTGGAAAAAACAAAAAGGAGGGGGAAGAAACGGAAAGGGGGTGGGGATGGAGGAGAGTTCAAGATCTAAAATTGTTGAACTCAATATTCAGTCCGGAAGGCTGTAAAGTGCCTAGTCAGAAGATGAGGTGCTGTTCCTCCAGTTTGCGTTGAGCTTCACTGGAACAATGCAGCAAGCCAAGGACAGACATGTGAGCATGAGAGCAGGGTGGAGTGTTGAAATGGCAAGCGACAGGGAGGTCTGGGTAATGCTTGCGGACAGACTGAAGGTGTTCTGCAAAGCGGTCACCCAGTCTGCATTTGGTCTCTCCAATGTAGAGGAAACCGCATTGGGAGCAACGAATGCAGTAGGCTAAGTTGAGTGAAGTGTAAGTGAAATGCTGCTTCACTTGAAAGGAGTGTTTGGGCCCTTGGACGGTGAGGAGAGAGGAAGTGAAGGGCAGGTGTTGCATCTTCTGCGGTTGCATGGGAAGATGCCATGGGAGGGGGTTGAGGAGTAGGGGGTGATGGAGGAGTGGACCAGGGTGTCATGGAGGGAACGATCCCTACGGAATGCCGCCGGGGGTGGGGGGTGAAGGGAAGATGTGTTTGGTGGTGGCATCATGCTGGAGTTGGCGGAGGATGATCCTTTGAATGTGGAGGCTGGTGGGGTGATAAGTGAGGACAAGGGGGACCCTATCATGTTTCTGGGAGGGAGGAGAAGGCGTGGATGGGCCGGACACGGTTGAGGGGCCTGTCAACGACCGTGGGTGGAAAACCTCGGTTAAGGAAGAAGGAGGACATGTCAGAGGAACTGTTTTTGAAAGTGGCATCATCAGAACAGATGCAATGGAGGCGAAAGAACTGACAGAATGGGATGGAGTCCTTACAGGAAGCGGGGTGTGAGGAGCTGTAGTCGAGGTAGCTGTGGGAGTCAGTAGGCTTGTAATGGATATTGGTGGACAGTCTTTCACCAGAAATTGAGACAGAGAGGTCAAGGAAGGGAAGGGAAGTGTCAGAGATGGACCATGTGAAAATGATTGGAAGCAAAATTAATAAATTTTTCCAGGTCCCGACGAGAGCATGAAGCAGCAGTGAAGTAATCATCGATGTACCGGAGAAGTCCTCTGTTGGTCTTTGTAGGCTTCCCAATCCCCTGGTTTCCCACTGCTCTTCGCTGCATTGTATGCTTCCTCTTTAGCTTTTATGCTGTCCCTGACTTCTCTTGTCAGCCATGGTTGCCTCGTCCTCCCTTTAGTATGCTTCTTCTTCCTAGGGATGAACTTTTGCTGTGTCTCCCAAATTACTCCCAGAAACTCCTGCCATTGCTGTTCCACTGCCTTTCCTGCTAGGCTCATCTCCCAGTCAATTCTGGCCAGCTCCTCCCTCATGCCTCTGTAGTTGCCTTTATTCAATTGTAATACTGTTACATCTGATTCCAGCTTTTTCCTCTCAAATTGCAGGGTAAATTCTATCATATTATGGTCACTTCCTCCTAAGGGTTCCTTCACCTTAAGCTCCCTTATCAAATCTGCCTCATTACACATCACTAAATCTAGAATTGCCTGTTCCCTAGTGGGCTCCACCACAAGCTGCTCCAAAAGGCCATCTCGTAGACATTCCACAAATTCCTCTTCTTGGGATCCACTACCAACCTGATTTTACCAGTCTACCTGCATATTGAAATCCCCCATGATCACTGTAACCCTGCCTTTCTTACACGCCTTTTTTATCTTCTGGTGTATCTTGTGCCCCACATCCTGACTACTGTTCGGAGGCCTGTACATAACTCCCATTATAGTTTTTTTACCTTTGTGGTTCCTCAACTCTACCCACACAGATTCTACGTCATCTGACCCTACGTCGTTTCTTGCTATCGATTTAATTTCATTTCTTACTAACAAAGCAACCCCACCCCCTCTGCCAACCTGCCTATCTTTTCGATAGGATGAATATCCTTGGATATTGAGCTCCCAGTCCTGATCCCCTGTCTCCGTGATGCCCACCACATCATACCTGCCAATTTCAATCTGCGCCACAAGCTCATTTACCTTATTTCGTATACTGCGTGCATTCAGATACAACACCTTCAGTCCTGTATTTCCCGTCCCCTTTCTCATTGTCGTCCCTTTATCTGATGTGCTTGAAGTTAGATTCCTAGCCCTTTCCAAACACTCTGTCCTATTTTGTGTTCTGGAGACTTTAATAGCCTCTCCTGGGCTCTCCTTTCTTTTCAGCTTTTTCATAATTTTCCATGAAGTTGAATCCACTCCCCCACACGCTAACCTGCTGCTTTGTTTCCCATTAGTCATACTTCTTGGAGTTTTACCCTTCCCTCCCAACATCTTGACTTCCATCTCATTCTTCCTCCTCTAGGCGCTACCCAGTTCTTGTGCAGTGTTTTGTCTTCTCTGGAACCCCACTCCAGAGACTTGAGGACATAATTCAAGCTCGTACTTCAATGCACAGCTGAGGGAATGCTGCACTGTTGGAAGTGCCTTTTTTCAGATGAGGCAATAGATCAAAGTTCGCTTTCTCAGGTGGTTGTAAAAGATCCCGTCGCACTATTTTGAAGAACAGCATGGGAGTTCTCCCAGTGACCTGGCCAATGTTTATCCCTCAACCAACATCACTAAAACAGATTATGTGGTTATTATCACAATGTTGTTAGTGGCACCAGTGCCCAGGTCTTTACCATGCACTGGGGTGGGGGGAGGGAGGGAAGGGAGGGGCTGCCAGTGTAGCCAGATTATTTTTCTGGATCTTGGAGAATGAAAATTATTCAAGAAACTTTGTTGGGCCTCTTCTCTTCCATTGCCTGTGGAATGGTCAGAGTGTGTACAATGAAAGCTGTGGTCAATTAAAATGGTAATTGGAGAACCCCTGTTAAAGAAAGACTTGCGTTTATATAAAGCTATTCATGACCACAAGACACCTCAAAGCACTTCACAGCCAATGAAGAGCTTTTTCTAATATTAACAGACATCCATTACCTGAAACATCATTAATGTTAACATCAGTTCATTTCTCTTTAACACCAGACAGTGATTGAGAATTGACCCAAGTTTCTTTATGGGGGAGTACCTTCAGCTCATGGACGGCAGTGGTTCAAGAAGCCCAGCATCATTTCCTCAGAAGCAATTAGAGATGGGCAATAAATGCCTTTGACACCACATCCTAAGAATTTTTAAAAAAATAAATAGATTCAAAAGCAGCGATCTTTCCTAGCTGTGAGTGAAGCAAATAATTTTGTCGAGTTGATCTGGAGTCACACTGGGTAAAAGCCATTTATTAGGGATGAACCAGGAGCCAAGAATTGTTGGTATTCAGTGGAATCTTTAAAGAGGAAACTCCTCCAATTTTACAAAGTTCAACAGTTTGTGCACAATATACTGTCTGTACTAAACTAGCAAACTGATGGGCCACATGGTCTCCTTCTGGGCTAGGAGTTTCTCCGATTCTGTGTATTTTGCAGAATTGCGTTTTATCGCTACTTTGCTCCTGATATTCTGCACTCATGTTGCTGGCTCTCTGACTGCTGCTAAATGTCTCCAGCAGGAATGATTCAGAAACTAAGACAGCAGGCGCAACAAACGCTGGCACAAATTTGCATTAAAATAATGTAATGCTCCCAGCATTACCAAAAGGGAGAGCAGGAATCTGTCCCCAGACAGAGAGAAACTGCGGCTTTCTCGGGAGCAGGCTGGGGGTGGAGGGGGATTCACCCAATGCACACCCCCTGAAGGATTGCACAGCAGGGGGAACTTACTGATCAGTGGGATGGTCGAACTCCTTATCAAACAGGACAAACCTCTTCTCAATAAGCAAGTGAGGCAGGAGCAGAAGTCGACTGGTTTAAAAGTTTCACATTAAGGTAGAGAGTGAAAAACACTTGATCAGCCACCAAGTCTTACTGACAGAGCTACTTAGAAGTACATCACTATGGCAAGAGCACGGGCTCGGTCTGAAAATTGGTTCTGAAGAAAGGCCCAACACTTGCCAGATTTGCCTGTGTGACTAGGAAGGAAAAAACTCAAAGGGTTCTACTGCGTTCCACATATTGATTTGAACAAACACACATTCACATTGATTTGTTTTACATCGAGAACCACACTGCTACGATGATTGTTATTAAGAGGGACCTTTTCTTGTATCACTCCTGGCTCATAGGTACATGCCATTGATTAGGTAGTCCGACTCCTCGGATGTTATGGGTCGGAGCTTCTTCAGTTTGTGCCTCACCAACTGCAGCCGGCAGCCGATCATCAGCAGGAGCAGGGCGGTGATGGCAAGTCCCAGGGCGAGAGGTAGCACGGCACCTGCAAGGCAAAATCAGTCAAATCAATCAGCATCCTTTCCTGCACATTCAAGGAAATTGGGGGGGGCGTGGAAATAGGGCAGAGATAGGGAAGCGAGTGGGGTAGAGATAGGGGGAGGTGGAGTGTGTGGTAGAGACAAGAAGGGTAGGGTAGAGAGGCGGCATGGGGCAAAGAGTGGGCCAGTGAACCCCATACACACAGCATCCTCACACCCACGCACAGACCCCATTCACCCTCATGCACAGCCCCTCAGCTGCTCAGTGTTTCTTGGTTACATTCAGTCCCAAACCATTAACCAAGAGGAGACTTCTGAAAGGGAACCTCAGTCAACACATGTGTTTCCTGGAGAATTAGGGGTGCTGACCTCTGCTGGGAGCTCCAGCTGAGTATAACTCCACACTGGGGGTTGGGGTTCACTGAATTGTACCTGATGAAAAGAATCACACACGCTGCTGACCTGACTCTGGGACTGGGTGACCTCCTCTCCCGTGGCTGACCTTCGACATCATGACATCGTCCCGACTTGTTTCAACTGAGTTCGTCTCTAGAGAGTTGCCACCTGAACAACATGGAAAAACAAACTCAACAACAAGGCTGTGCCAACCCACATAGCGTACCTGTTTACAGGTGTTTGCCCAACTGAAACAACTGGGTCACAATGAGAGAGAAAATAGGATAATGTACTAGTGAGAGGCATAACACACGCCTGCTAACAGGTCTGATTGGCATTATTATATAAATATATATATAGAAAGAACTTGAATTTATTAAGCAATTTTCGCATCCTCAATATGTCCCAAAGTGCTACAAAGCCAAGAAATTAATTTTGGAAATGCAATCACTGTTGGCAAACACAACAACCAACCTGCACACAGCAAAGTCCCAGTAACCAAATGTGAATGAATTGTCGGGTTCCTCCAACATGGAACAGAAACCCAACCCTGTATATATTTAAAAGCTTAATCCTTATTACTATTTTTTATTTTTAAACTGGACTTTTCTGCTAAACAAAGACAAGTAAGATGGTTGACCCTCTGTCTGGAAATTATTCCCATCAGTCTCCAGGACAAAAGAATTATCTTAATTTCGGGAATGCCACACCTCGTTATTCCTAAGGAGCTTCTAACAGACCCACCTGGGACTGTACAGACCAATTTCAAAAGGAGCGACAGGAATGCCATTTGCATTTGATAGATCAACCATGCTAGTGGAGTCCGTGGGTCTGCTGAGGCAATGGCTTCCCAAACACCAGACCCTCAACAAGAATGGCAACCCTTTCAACCCATAATGGCTGAGACATCATCAGTTCTGAAAACAAAGCCAAATTTCAGATGCCGGATAAACATGCTTTGTTGAAATCACTGTGGAGAAGGAAGGTCACATGAGCCAAGATCCCGGCATTTTGAGCAGTTTAATATTACCTTTCTGAGCTGTGCAGCCAGTCTGCTGTTTAACATACAACTGGCAGGCCACATAGAAGCAAGCTCTGTCCAGATTGGACCACCGGCCCATCTAAACTGTCTCTACTGAAAGATTTTGTATCCTCATCTACAGAACTGACACAACCTCTGCATGCCTACTTTCATCTTGCTGAAAAAGCAAATCTTACAACACCGGTCTCCAGCCAGCTGACCATCGAATGCCTATGTGAAAGACTTCCTCAATGGACTTTGACTCTGGGAGTCTGGAACTCACATGAACCAATATTCATTTTCTATGTGGTCCTTATACTATAAAACCTCCTTTTCTCTATTCCTCCCTTTACTGTGTGAATACGGAGTAGGACGTTGCTAACACTCCTTTTCATGGGTTTTGAATGTGTACAATAACTAACCTGCTGCGTTAATCCTAATTCGAGTTTGCGGTGGGATTATTAGTGAAATTGGATCACACATAAACCGAGAGGTAGAGAAACTACGTCACCGCTTATTCTTAGAAAAAAATTAATTCGAAACACCTTCTATTTATGGACAGGCGGTAAGAGAAACAGTGCTGTTTGAACTGATCGCCTCTTGCCTGTAACAGAAAGAATAGTTAACCCATCTTTGATGGTGTCTGTCAAGATGGGAATGTTGGTCAGGAGATTGAGAGAAGTCCCAGTGTCTAGGATTGTCAATCATGAATTTCTAGCAAGGAGAAGTATGAAACATAGTTATCAATTCCAAGGCATTTGTTTAGAAGGAATGACTGGGGTGGAATTGTTCCCTTAGGCCAAGGTGACAGTGAAACACCTATCCAGGCAATACTGAGAACATGAGCAGGGCAGGGTGAGGTGTTATCAGGAGAGTGAGCAGGACAATAACATAAAAACACAAGAAATAATAGCAGGAGTCATATATCCCTTCAAGCCTCCTCCGCCATTCAGTAAGTTCGTGGCTGATCTTTGACCTCAATTTCACTTTCTCACTCTACCCCTATACTCCTCGATTCCCTTAAGAGTCCAAAAATCTAACAATCTCAGCCTTGAATATACTCAACAACTGAGCAACCATAACCCTCTGAGATAGGGAATTCCAAAGATTCACGACCCTCTGAGTGAAGAAATTTCCTAATAACAGGAGAATGAGCAGGGCAGTGAGATTTAACAGGTTAAGTGTGTAGAACAGCGTGAAATCTAACAGGAGAGTGAGCACTACTTTCAGCATTGTTCCCCAAAGCTCCTGATTTTGATTAAATTAGGGCAACATCCGATAGTGCAATTGCCATCAGCTCGTTCTTCCACAGGTCACAGCCACTGAACCAGATTCTATTGGTTCAGCCGTGACAGCCTTGTCTCATTGGTAGAATTCTTGCCTCTGTGTCAGAAGGTTGGGGGTTCTAGTGCCATTCCAGAGAGGAGCACAAAAATCTAGGTTCACACACCAGTGCAGTACCCAGGGAGAAATGTCTTTCAGTTGAGAGGTTAAACTGAGAACCCATCTATCCAGTCAGGTGGACATAAGAGATCCCACAGCATACTTTGGAGGGGAGGAGTTATCTCCAGTGCACTGGCCATTACCTATCCCTCATGAGCACTGCAAAACAGATTAATCTGGCCATCATCATCACACTGCTGATTTTTGGGAGATGGCTGCATGCAAATTGGCTGCCACATTTCCTACATTACAACGGTGACTACACTGCAAAACAAAAAGTTCTTCACTGGTTGTAGAGCACTTTGGGTCATCCACAGATTGTAAAAGTGCCATATAAATGAAAACCTTTCTTTCATTCATGACCAAACCTACTGTATTGTCCAAGTTCTCGAATTACAAACTGCTGCTCGGGTTTTCTGAGTTTACCTTGAACTTCTGCACATTCATTCTTACAGTCCAGTTCTTGTAGGAAGTTATTCCGATTTCCCTGGCATCCACTGTAGATGAAGTGTCTGCAGGTTTGTGAGGCGCTATCGAAGTACCAGCGTGGGAAATGGCCCTCGCAGGGACCTGTGGCAGGAGCAGCCAAGCAGTAATCTGCAAAAAAAAAAAATCAATAACTTGCATTTATGTAGCATACTTATTGTCATAAAACTTAACAGACAAAAATTGATACCAAGCTTAATAAGGAGAAACTAGGACACAGGACTAAAAGGTTGGTCAAAAAAGGTAGGTTTTAAGGAGCATCATGAAGAAGGAAAGAGAGGTAGTGAGGCAAAGAGGTTTAGGGAGGGCAGATGAGAGATTAGGTCCTAGGCAGCTGAAGATTTGGCCACCAATGGAGGACGAAGGAAATTAGGAGTGCACAAGATGTCAGAATTGGAGGAACACGTAATTCTGGGAGGGTTGTAGGGCTGGAGTAGGTTACAGAGATAGGGAAGGGCGAAGCCATGGAGGGATTTGAAAACAAAGATGAGAATTTTAAAAACTTGAGGTATTAACAGTTCTGGAGTCAACTGAACCCAGGGTGTGCAGGACTTGGTGAAAGTTAAAGCAGGATTTTGGATGAGCTTAAGTTTATGCAAAGTGCAAGAGCAGCCAAGAAAGCACTAGAAGATTGTTGGAGGGACAGGCCAATTACCTTTCATGGTATATCAAAGCAAGAAGTGATGTAAAAGAGGGAGCAGGAGGAAGGGGAAGTTTAATGTGGTAGCTGCAGGGAATTCAATATTTAGGGGGATAGAGAGCATTGTTTTTAAGCAGGATCGAGTGTCCCATATGGACTGGAGGCTTCCTGGATGGA
The DNA here is from genome assembly GCF_964194155.1 of Cetorhinus maximus. Taxonomy (NCBI): domain Eukaryota; kingdom Metazoa; phylum Chordata; class Chondrichthyes; order Lamniformes; family Cetorhinidae; genus Cetorhinus; species Cetorhinus maximus. The sequence goes on from NC_135892.1 coordinate 20,632,511, forward strand.
AAGGATATTGGAAAAGGAGCCGGGGGGTTGGGGTGGGGGGGGGGAATCCATGTTCGGTAAAACAACGCAGGGAAGAATATGCAAGAGTACCAGGAACTAAGTGCTAAATTTAAGAACAGGACCTCAAGGTAATCCTCTCTAGATTAGCCTGAGTAGCATGCAAACTGACCAAGGGATAAAGTACTTTAGGGAGGTGAACATGTGGTTGAAGCTGCGGTGTGGGAAAGAGGGGATCTTTAAAGCGGGAGTGGTGGAAGGCGGGTGCTCAGATGGAAAAGTTAGTAGATGTAGTAGTTCAAAAACAAATGGCAGGGAAGAGAGTAGAGTAACAGTCAGAAATTCTACTTTTAGGCACTACAGGTAGAGGGAAAACTAAAAGGTGTGAAGTAGTTAAACCAGGAGAGAGAAATGAGAAATGAGAGAGTAAAGAATTAGAGCAGAAGCAGAAGTTAGAGTGTGGCCCAAATAAGCGTCCTTTATACAACCGCAGAGTCTACGGAACAAATTTAGTGAATTATATGCGCTAATTCAACTTGGAGGTTGTGATATATGGTAGTTGTTAGAGAGACATGGCTGTAAGACGGTGAGGACCAGAAATTACATATACCAGCTTATAAGGTCGACAGGAAAGTTGGAAAAATGGTAAATGGGGAAAAGTTACCTTAGTAATTAAGGATGGAATCACTTCAATGATAAGACGGGAAGTAAACAGGCAGTGGAGATTTTTTGGTTAGAACTAAGAAATAGAAAAGTATTTAAGGTTGTAACATCCATACCAATTGGGATAAGCAGAAAAACACATGTAAGAAAGTTGTGAATTTCTTGAGTGTGTCTGGGATGGTTTTATGTAACAATATGTCCTAGCGCCAACAAAGGGGACATGACATATTACACATAGTAATAAGTAATGATCCAGATTTAATTGACAGTCTAACAATGCACGAACATTTATCTAATAGTCACCATAACACGTTTAGGGACAGCAGGATCTGGGGGCTCATGTGCAAAGACCTTTGAAGATAGCAGGACATATTAAGAGAGTAATTAGCAAAGCATATGGGATCTTGGGGTTCATAATATAAATGCTGGGTAGAAAATTAGGGAAGTTATGCTGAATCTTTATAAAGCTCTGGTTAGGTTACAACTAGAGTATTGCGTTCACTTCTGGTCATCACACTTTGGGAAGGATGTGGGGAGTCCTTGAGAGGGTGCAGAGATTTGCCAGAATGGTAAATGATTTCAGAAGGAAACTGGTTGGGCATTTGAAGGAAATAAACTTGCAGAGCTACAGGGATAGAATGGGGTAAATGGAACTGACTGGATTGCTCTACAGAGAGCTAACCTGGACTCAACATGTTGAATAGCCTCCCTTTGTGCTATAATGGCTCTATAATATGACTAAGTTAAATGTGATGTTTGAAAGGGAGAAATGTGAAACAGCTATTAAGATTCCAGAATTAGGTAAGGCTGACTTCAATGGAATGAGACAGAGGCTGTCCAAAGTAAACTGAGCAAATCTGTAAATGGGTAAGATAGTAGAAGATCAGTGGGAGGTAATGGGAGGTGGAACCAGTTTATAACCTTAAGGGAAAAAGAGGTCTACTTTCCAATTAAGATATCCATGGACAACAAAGGAGGTAAGAGACAACATAAAACTAAAAGAAAAAGCATACAAAAATGAAAAAAGACAGATACTGGTGAATGGGGAAGATACAGGTGAATGGGGAAAATACAAAGAACAGCAAAGGGTGACAAAACAGATAATGAAAGCTGAAGAGTATGAAAACAAACTGGCAAAGGATATCAAAATCAACCCAAAACCTTTTCCAATTACATTGGATCAGGACCAGGGCCCCTTAAAGAATGATAACGGTGATATTATCAATAAAATTAAGGAAATGGCAGGCATCCTGAATCAGTATTTACAGTAGAGGAACAGGTCAGCATGCCAGACATCCCAAGGAAGCTATTCAGAGTTTTAAAGGAAGTAGGTGAGAACACTGCTGATGCCCTAACAGTAATCTTCCAAAGTTCGCTCAATTCAGAAACCTTTGCTTTAGATTGGAAAATTATGCATGTCACTCTGCTATTTTACAAAGGTGAGCAGGTATCCTGGGAAATATGGACTTGTTATCCTTTTATCTGTTGTCGGGAAATTACTTGTTCAGAATTAAGGATATAATCAAGAGATGTTGATAGTGCAGGAAGATGGATGTTGAGATAGATGATCAGCCAGAATCATATTGAAAGGTGGAGCTGGCTGGAAGGGCTGACTCCTTTTCCTATTTTGTTGTTCTGTGTACTTTTAATAATTATGCAGAAATGCATAACCATGCCCCAAAAATGGGCTAAAGCACTTCACACAGAACAAGTTTGTTTGAAGTGCCAAATGAACATATGAATTAGGAGCAGGAGTAAGCCACTGGCGCCTGCTCCACCATTCATTAAGATCATGGCTGATCTGATTGTAACCTCAACGCCACATTCTCGCCTACCCCTGATAACCTTTCACCCCCCCCTTGCTTATCAAGAATCTATCTACCTCTGCCTTAAAATTATTCAAAAGCTGCTTCCATGACTAATGTAGTGTAGGTAAACATGGCATCTACTTTGTGCACAGCTTGAATCCAGTACATGGCCAGTTAGTCTGCTTTCATTCACAGTTTGTTGAGGAAGGACTGAGGCAGGGGCTACCTACTTTGTTTCCAATTGCATCTCAAGTGTTTAACTGAATCAGTGGAATAGGCAGATGGGGCCTCAGTTTAACATGTCACATAAAGGGTGACATGACAGCTATGACAATTCTGCACTCCCTCAGTACTGCACTGAAGTGCAAGCCTAGATTATATATGCTTTTGTGGAGAGAAAAACAGTTAAAATTTCAGATCTGTGACCTTTCATCTGAACCGAGGGAAGTTAGAAATGTAATAGGTTTTCAGCAAATGAAGGGCGGGGGCGGGTAAGGGGGTGGGGAGCATCTGTAATAAAGTGAAGGGCAGGAGGGATTAAATGACAAAACATTTCATGGTTCAAAAGTCAAAGGAGTGGAAATGGGTATAGTAAAGAAACAGAAGATGCATCTAGGTGAGGTGTGAATAGCTAGAAATTATGAAATGAGAGAGAAAAAAAAACAAACCAGCAAAAAGAAAAATACACAAAACAAGATGGGGGTAAAGATAATGATCTGAAATTGTTGAACTCAATATTGAGTCCAGAACTCTGCTGAGTGCTGAACTGAAAGATCAGGTGCTGTTCCTCAAGTTTGTGTTGAGGTTCAATGGAACAGTGTAGCAGGCCAAGGGCGGAAAGGTCAGAATAGGAACAAGGTAGAGAATTGAAATGACAAGTGGCAGGAAGCTCAGGGTCATTCTTGCAGACTGAACAGGCGTGTTCTACAAAGCTGTCGCCCCATCCCCCCCCAGTGTAAAGGTAAAGCTCGAGGAACAGAGCCTCATCTTTCCACTCGGTGCTCCACAGCTTTCTGGACTCAACATTGAGTTCAACAATTTTAGATCATAATCTCTGCCCCCATCTTGTTTCGTGTGTGTATTTTTGTTAGTTGGTTTTTCTCCTGTTTCTTTCGGCAGCAGCAGCTTTCTTAAAAAGCATCTTTCCACAAATGTGCAGGAGATGCAACACCTGCTCTTTTACCTTCCTCCCTTTGTACCATCCAATTCCCCACACACTCCTTCCAAGTCAAGCAACAATTTACTTGTACTTTTTTCAATTTAATATACAGTATTCGCTGCACACGAAGTTGTCTTTGCTACATTGGGGAGACTAAACAGAGACCAATTTGACTTGTTAAGCTCTAAAGAAGGGTCATACAGATTTGAAACACGAGATGCTGTCAGACCTGCTGAGTTTTTCCAGCATTTTCTGTTTTTATTTCAGATTTCCAGCATCCGCTGTATTTTGCTTTTCTATTATTGACTTGTTATTTGTTTGCTTACACGTACCTGGAAGCTGACCAGTGTTGGACTTGTCCCCCACTTCCGCTCTAGAGGACTGTGTCATCCCAGTATCGAGCTGCTCCACAGGTTTTCGGTTCTCTGTTGAAGCCTTCTGAAAGCTGTCAGAAGATGGCCATACGACACCATCTTGTCCTGAGCTAGCAGCAAGCGTCGTATGAGTCACTGACTTACGACCTACATTAACTTTAGCAAAAAAAAAAATCCCATCAGTTTACATCATCAATTTTTTGTTCTCCCCAACCTCCCCGCCCCCACAACCCCACCAATTAATGAACGCGAGGTCAAAACTTTGACCCATGATTAGGGATTGTACTTACAGCTTTGGCAGAAAGTTTCATCAGAGCTGTCAGGGCACTGGGCTGTCCCATCACAAGCCATAGTGATATCGATGCAGCAGCCGTCATCACAGATGAACTGGTACCGTGAACAAACTCCTGTACAGTCTGTGAAGGGGAAAAAAAATGCATCAGGAGACTCACTAATGCTGCAGAAGCCTACATTAAAACGTGAGACAGGCCAACCTTGCAACTGCGGCTGCACTGGGGAAACATCTCACATTTCTACACTGACTTTCTCTTTCTAGTTATATTTTAACGCCCACCACCCCTGCCCGAACCCCAAGCAACTTACGCACACAAAAAGAAATATAGAGTACAGACTCCCAAATATTTGGGCCCGGGTTTACCACTTGTACCCATGCTCCCCCCCACAATTTTCCCATTGATTACACTGGATGGAATTTTGCTTTTCATTTTCAGGAAGCCAGTGTTGGTGGCAAGGCCATAATTTAATGTCCATCCCTAGTTGCCTCTTGAACTATTACAGCAGTTTGATACATCTGAGGGGTTTGTTAGGCCACTTCAGAGGGTGATTAAGAGTCAATCCCATTCACTAGGATGTCACGTATAGGCCAGACTGGGTAAGGATGGCAGGTTTCCTTCCCTTAAGGATATTAATGAATCAGTTGGGTTTCTACAAAAATCCAACCGGTTCATTGCCATTTTTTTTCCCACTGATTACAGATTTGCAATTTTCAGATTTTTTTTCACTGAATTTAAATTCTCTAACTGACATGATGGGATTTGCACTCTTATTCTCTGGATCAGGAGTCAAGGCCTCCGGATTACTGGTCTAATAACATAACCGCTACACTACCCTACCCATGGCAGGAGTCACAGGGTAAGTTAAACCTGCTTGTTTAAACTGTCCTGATCATGTGCTAAGTTACTTAAGATCCAGATGTCAGCAATGCCAAGCTTAAGCTGTTCAATGGCAGATGGGGGAGGCATGGAATTGGTATTAGTTCATCTTGCACATCTGCAAAGCTGTTATCTTTCAGTCAGTTGAAATCTTTGACAATTGAAAGGAGCTGAAAAAGTCATTTCATTTTGCTTGAAGCAGCCGTTGTTCCGTAAAGCGAATAAAATCAGCCCTTTGACATTGTTCAAGCTCACAAAGCACCCGTGACTCACTTTAATGGAGTGGGTACAGATTGGCTAATGATGGCACAAAAGCAAAACATTATAGATGCTAGAAATCTGAAATAAAAACAGAGTTACTCCATCCTACCCTGACCCCTCTGTCCTTGGCTTCCTGCATTGTTCAAATGAAGCTCAAAGAACAGCGTTTAATTTTTCGATTACACACTTCACTGCCTTCTTGCCTAAACACGGGATTCAAATGCTTTACATCATAATCATCACTCCCTTTTCTCAAACCAGCAGGTGCTGGTTATGATTCTGCAAGAACCATTTACACCTCCACTGTACTCATATTTTGTTTCTTTACTTGTCTCATTACCAACTCCATTTGCTTCCCAGCATCACCTGCCTTCCACCATATCACAGACCTTTAATTTTTTCTTTCCCCCCCCCTCTCCTTTTTCCCTGACTTGACACTTGCTTAAAAACTGTTCAATCTCGACCTTCATCCATTGCTGAAGAAGAACGATCATTGACCTGAAAGGTTAACTATGTTGGTGCTGCCTGACCTGCTGAGCGTTTCTAGCCTTTTCGGTTTTTATTGATGGTTATTGCTGAAGATGTCCCTGCATTGACTCCATAGCATAGGAAGGGACTGGAGCCTTTAACAAGCAGTGGTGATGCAGTGCTTATGGTGGAGAAGGCAGCAGAACTTGAGTGACAAGTTATTACGAGTCATGTAAAGGAAGACTTAGGTTGGATGTATGATGGTTCTTCTTTACCCAGAGAAATATGGACCTATGGAACTCATGTGGTGAATGTCATTTTGGCCGAGTTCCTTTAAGTAAGAGCTGGATCTGTTTCTGCTGGGGTGGAGATCGCCAAGAGCAAGGGGTAGATAACTGGTCACATTAATCATGTCAAAGTCGTGTCCTGCACAGGTTTTGATCACCTAAGAGGGTTGGAGATAACATTTTTCAGTCCTTTCCCTTCAATTGGCCTGGGTTTTTTAATTGGTTTTTCATCTCTCCTTGGAGATTACATGGTTCAGGTTATGGGGGGGGGGTATCTGTATGTTGATACATTGGACATCACGACTGTTTGGAGCAGGCCGAATGGACCAGCATGTTTCCTGTCTGCCGTTTTTGCATGTTTGGTTATAACTTACCTTGTAAAGTGAAGCCTCTTCAAGCACTGCTTCTCAATCAAATGCTGGGGGGTGAGTCCCATGTCGTATGTTCTGGTCTGGGGTCACTGGTGAGTGGGCGGCAAGTATCTCCAGTGATGCCGGAGCTGGATTGGCCTCCTTTTCTTGCTCCTCCTCTCCTTCCTCCAAAAGAAAAGCAAAAAATACAGGGGAATTCCCAAAGGGAAACACTGACTGAAATGGTGGGACCAGACTGTGGCCTGATCAACCTCCAGGGAAAACCTCCCACCCCCCTTCCCGCTCTCCACCATTGGCCACACTGCTGGATCAATAAACCTCAGGCATCAGCCAGTTAGCTTGGCACAGGAATAAGGAGGCTTAATTGAAGATGTACTGTGACTGTAAAACGTTTGGGAGCCCCATAGCCACACAATAGGAAGGAGGCCAAGGCCTTGGAGAGAGTGCAGAGGAGATTTACCAGAATGATACCGCGGATGAGAGACTTCAGTTAAGTGGAGAGACCAGAGAACCTGGTATATTCTCCTTAGCGCAGAAACAATTATGGGGAGATTTAATACAGGTGTTCTAAATTCTGAAGGGAATTAATCAAGTAAATAAAAAGAAACTGTTTCCACAGACCAAAGGATCAATCACCAGAGAACACAGATGTAAGATAACTGTCAAAAGAACCAGTGGGGATTTTACGTAGCGAGTATGATCTGTAATGCATTGCCTGAAATGGTGGTATAAGCAGATTCAACAGTAATTTTCAAAAGGGAATTAGATATATACTTGAAAAAGAAAAAAAATACAGAGCTTTGGGGAAAGAGTGACGAATGGGACAACTGGATAGCTTTCAAAGAGTTGGCACAGGTATGATGGACCGAATGGCCTTGTTCTGTGCTGCATGATTCTATGATCTTGCAGTTGTAGCTTCACCCAAGAAACCCAAGGTGGCCTGGATGGCTAAGTTTCTTTGTTCTCTTGGGGATATGGGGGTTTCCGGCTAGCTGCCTTCTCCTTGAAGCACTGCAGCCCTTGTGCTGATGGTACTCAAGGATGTATGAAGATTGGCCTCATTTGGACATGTGGCAGATAAGCAGTTCCTTCAAGGACACTGGCTGGATAATTAGTGATTGTGTCACCAACTTCTACATCTACTGCAATTGTTTCAACATTTGAGATTTCGTACAGACAGAGTAGGGTGAGCAGAGAGTTACAGAAATACAGTATCAGGGGCAGAAACCTGGCTGCGTTGAACTCTTCCTTAGCAGTTAGCCCTTCAAGGCTGACAATGCTCCTCTGATAAGATACCACAGATTCTGTAGTTGAAGCACCTCACAAGATGCCCAACCTGTGTTTGTGAAACAAAGAAGGATAGAATGTACATGAGAGGGAGCATAAGGGAGAAGTGAGAGAGCAATTAAAAGTGAGAAAGGGAACGAGGGAGAACTATTGCGTGTAAGTGAGAGAGTGAGGAGGAGTGAGAGGGCTAGCGTGTAAGAGGGTGCTCCTGTGAGAGAGAGAGAGGGACAGAGAGCAGGGGGAGAGGTTTTATGTGCAAGAAAAAGCGAGTAGTTCTGAGAGTGTGTGAAAGTGAGTGTACGAGACTGGGGAGAGAGAAAAGGTGATAGTGAGTACATGTGAGAGAGGGTGAGAACGAGGGTGTGAGAGGTTGAGAATGAGTGCAAGAGGGAGTGAGCACCTGGAGAGTAAGCATGAGATGGTACGTGTAAGGGTGAATGTTTCCGACAGCATGTGAAAGGGGGTGAGTGTATGAGAAGGAGAATGTGGGAGCTAGAGTGAGAGTGAAGACAGGTGAGAGAGGAAAACAACAGGAGTGTGAGAGGGTGAGAGTGAGTACGAGAGTGAGTTTGAGAGAAGGCGAGTGGAAGCGTAGGTTGAGGCACAGACATGCAGTACAAGGCTGACAATGGATTAACACAGTATCAGCCCGTTCAGTTAACATGTAGGTCACCTCCCCAGGTAAAAAACTAAAAATAACCTGAAATGCTCATTGTATTAGAACGTGCCAACAAAATCCTGCAGAATTAGATTAGGTCTGAACACAAAGATTAAACTGCATATGACACAGCCACACATGCATACACAAATGAGCACACAGAAATACGCAATGCAATCCACACAGTGCACAATATGGGCACAGTAACACAGAACAACACAAAAATGCACACAGCAACATGTAATGATACACCAAAACATAACAAGAAGCAAACATGGAAATGCACAACATCACACACAAATGTGTACAGAAACATACGGAAGCTGCAAAGCAACATGAAGACAATGCACACAACACATAAAACAGGAAAAAGCAGCTAAAAATGCATACCAGCTGCAACACAAACACAGAAACACAGGGCAACATGCAAAATGCAGCTGACTACTCAAAGGGGTGGATTTCAATTTCCAGTATAGATTAGTATATATCGTTTAAAGCTATTGCCCTCCAGAATGCCTACAGTAAATGGCCATTCCGCAGGCACAGGCAACATAATTTTAAGTTCACAGAAGGTGTGGTGGTTGGGGAGGTGAAGAGCGATGTCCATCAGAAAACTCTGAAAACTAACACCTCCAACTAATCAGCAGCAGTTTTTGCTTTCTGCTTCCAGCTAGTTGATATATTCATCTCCTGTTTTCTTCCAGCAGCAACCTTGAAAGGCAAAGAGTACAGCTAGACCTCTTCAAATTCACACCACTTAAAGTAGGATGCAATTAGTCTGTTCCATCCCCAGCACCATTACCACAAAAGACTGCTGTGATTCAAGGAAAAAGCCCAACTCTATCCTTCTGAAGGCAACTAGGGATAAGATGACAAACTTTGGTTGGATATATTCTGGAAGCTATCACATAATCTCCTGCCATTGGTCGCCTGACATCCCCATCTTTGCACCGCCCTGATTGGATTATTCTTGAAAGTCAGTCTTTTTCCCCTCACCTATGATTTTTCTCCCACAGTTGCTCGCAAAAGATTAATCTTTAATTCATGGAGATTCCTGAAAAGTCCAATATAGGTGGGTAACCTTAACTAAGGACAGACAATAAAGTCTTCAGTGGAGGTTGGTGTGAAGAACCAATGAGACACCAGCCAGAAAATCTCAAAAGAAATCATAAGCCAAACACACCCCATTTAAGTTCAACCAATAGGTTCCCATTGTCTAAAGATTCCCGGGTACTAAGAGTTGACCATCTCCTTTTCACATTTGTTTATATTCCTGCCATGCCCTCAGTGCTGGGACAAACTGTGGGCTCTAACAATGAGTGAGTTGTACAAGTACCCTAGAGATGGTTGCGAGATTTCTGTTCCACCCTGTTTTTTTTCCAGCCTTCAGCCCACAGCTTCCAGCTCAGTGAGGAACCCTGACCAGATGCTCCGCATGGACTGAATCCTTCCAGTGTCTGGGGGTAGTACCCTGCTAAGACTGAGGTCAGGAAGGGAAACCTTGTCTGTGGACTGTTGGAGGTCTGGTTTTTGAACACTTCAATAGTGCACCCGAGGGAATTCAGCTGCTTTCTATAAATGTACTCCACAAATATTTCCATCCTGCATTGTGATAAACACATGAAGCTACCTAAAGGTGCCTGTGAAGATATCAAAATAACTAAAAAGGTTAATGGAATGTTAGTCTTTATTTCAAGGAGATTGGAATACAAAGAGGTGAAGTTATGGTATGTCAAACAAAGCATTGGTTAGACCCCGCTTAGATGCTGCATTCAGTTTTGGGAACTGCAACTTGGGCTTGGAAAAGGTGCAGTGCAGATTCACTTGAATCTACTAGGATTAAAAGGACTAAATTATGAGGAAAGGTTGCACAGACTAAGCTTGTAATTCCTTGAGTTGGGATGAATAAGGGTGAACTAATTGAAGTACTAAAGATGATTAAAGGACTTGAAAGGGTCGATAGAGAGAAACTATTTATTCCTGCTGGGGGAATTGAGAACCAGGGTGCATAATCTGAGAAATCGGGTTAGGCTGTTCAAGGGTAGTGTCATGAAGTACTTCTTCACATAAAGGATAGTGAAAATGCGGAACTTTCTCTCCCAAAATGGCAGTGGAAGCTTGTTCAATTGAAAATTTCAAAATGGAGATTTTTGACAGATTTTTGTCAGGCAGGGATATTAAGGGTTATGGAACCAAGGTGGGAAAATGGAGTGAAGATATAGAAAAGTCATGATTTATTTGAATGGTAGAATTATTTTGAGGGGTTGATAGGCCAACACCTGTTCCTACATGCTTTACAGAGTAGCAAGGAATGGGGTGGGTGTCATTCAGCGGTGTGGGCTTCGTGTTAACTCACGGGAGAACTGACCTGTCGTTTGTTGCTTTGGTGGCATCACAGTGACGGTGACATTGTCATCGCTTTTTTGTCCAATCGTATCAGTGACCGACAACTGAATCACATACATGCCCTCTCGTAAACCACTCAATTTCAACATGCCAGGCTGTGGAGACTAAAAGAGCAACAAAAAATATATTCACACGAAGTTCTTTAAATCTTTACTATCAAAAACATAGGAAAGCATGTAGTAATTATAACGTGTCAGCTGTGGCTCAGAGGTAGCACGTTAGCCTCTGAGTCAGAACGTTTAGGGTTCAAACCTCAAGAACATATAATCCAGGTTGACATTTCTATTATTTTTACTTTTGTAAACCTATTGTTTGGAAATAAATTTAACTGGTAGTTTTAGCCAGGGTAATCTATGTTAAGGTGGTGCTTAGCTGCTTGTTGGAGAGGTCAGGAGAGCATGGTGGTTAGTTCCTGTTGTGATAGAGTGCTCCCTTGTTGGAGATGCAGTCCTTCAGATGAGATGTTAAAACGAGGCCCCCACCTGCCCTCTCAGGTAGGTATAAAAGATCCTGCAGCACTATTTGAAGTAGAGCAGGGGAGTTTGCCCAGGGTCCCAGGCAACATTCAGCCCTCATCCAGATAATCCAAGTATAGATAAACTGGATCATTTATCTGTTATTTGTGGGATTTTACTCTGTGCCAGATTGGCTGCCCCAATCTAGAGATTGAGTGAAAAATTTAGGCTGACACTCCAGTGCAATACTGAAGTTGGAGTTGTCGTTAAATTGGCTGTTCGTCAAGATAAAACAGATCAGAGACGTATTTCTGTGAGCTCCTTGCCACACATTCAGACCGCTTTTAATTGTATGTGAAGCTAAAATTGGGCTCTATGTAGGAGGCAAAGCCACGAACAACGTCATACCAGGTATAAATGTCATAACAGGAATCCCTGCAGGTTGTTCAACTGTGCTCAAATGATCCTCTGATGATTTTTAAACATTTATGGATTAATTTCTCCCTGTTGTTTTATACATTTTTGACATATCTGCATCTTTTGCTTCTGTGTAAATCTAATTTATGCAAATCCATTTGACTTGCAGTTTTAGCCTGAGCAACATGTAGTAATGTTGTGTTCATTTGCCTGTTCCAAGGATTCAGGAGTGCATAGTTGACAGCAAGATTAATCTCTGGGTTACAATGCCCCAGTGAATTGGGTGACTTAACCCTGTGGGATACTGCTCCTATTTACTGCTTTCTTAAAATCATTGTCAGGATATGGGTGCCAGTTATTGCCGATCCCTTGTTGCCCTTGAGACGGTTGTGGTGAACTGCCTCCTTGGACTGCTGCAGTCTTTTTGGGGAAGGTGCTCCTACAATGCCGTTAGACAGGAACTGTTAGGATTTTGACCCAGTGATGATAAAGGAACAGTGATATATGTTTAAGTCCAGATTGTATTTAACTTGGAATGATGGTGTTTCCATGCACTGCTTGCCCGTGTTCTTCCAGATGGAGGTAGTCACAGGTCTGGGAGGTGCTGCAAAGGAGCGTGTTAAAGGACTGGAAGTTTCAGATCAGAAGGGACTCAGGTGAATTGAATACAGCAGTAAGGGTGGGAGTGTAATAGTAATTAGAGTCAATGTTGCGTTATTACCAGTCTTAACTCACAGTAACTGTTTGAAAGATTTACATTTATACAGTGCCTTTTATGACTTCAGGGTGTCCCAACACACTTTACAGTCAATAAGTAGTCATTGAATTGTAGTCATTGTTATAATCTAGGAAACACAGCAGCCAATTTCCATAAAGCAAGGTCACACAAAAACAATGAGATGGCGAGCAGGTATGCTGTTTTACTGATGTCGGTTAACGGGTAAGTGTTGGTCAGGTCACAAGGGAAAGCTCCTCTGCTCTTCTTCAAAATAGTGCCGTAGAATGTTTTCAGTATCGAAAAACAGAAAATTGTTGGCACAGGAGGCCATTCTGCTCACTGTATCTTTGCTGGCTGAAACCGAGCCATTCAGCCTAACCCCACTTTTCAGCTCTTGGCCAGTGGCCCTGTGATTTTCAGCACTTCAGTTGCTATTCCAAGTACTTTTTAAATGCTATGAGGGTTTCTGCTTTGACCAGCCTGTCAGGCAGTGAGTTCCAGACCCCCACCACCCTCTGGGTGGAAACATTTCTCAACTCCCATCTAATCCTTCTGCTAATTACTTTACATCCAACTGAGGGGGCAGATGGGACATCGGTTTAACATCTCAATTCAAAAGACAGAACTCCCTAGGAGTATCAGCCTAGATTTTGTGCTTATGTTTCTGGAATAGGACTTGAAGCCACAACCTTCTGACTCAGAGGTGAGTGTGCTGCCACTGAGCCATGGCAATGGTAAGTAAATCTCAACTTAATACTTCTTCATGTTGGCACATTAGGGTGCACTGGATTCTCCTTTAAGTGTCTTGCATTACTTTCATATTGTGAGACAACTGTGCAGAGGTTTTCTGATCACAGTATGAAAGCAGGAAATATACTCCACATTACCTAGTAAAAACCAGCAACAGTTTTATCTACAACATATATAGGCACAGTGCAAGTTAGCAGAGGTGGCACTGGGGCCCACAGTGAGAATGTAGGAAGGAGGAAGTATACGTAGGATGGCATTTTGCAGGTTAGAAGGGAGAGTTACGAGAGAAGGTTGAGAGAAGCACCAACCAGAACAGTAATCACTAAATTAAAGGTTGTGACAGAGGGAAGAGGTAAAATATTTGAACTGCCCATCAAATGACATCCTTTACCTCGTATCCTGCCTAGATGCTGGAGCAGAATTCAAAACTTGGACAGACTTCATGGGGAGTTGAAAGCTGTTTAGAGGAGGAGAAAAAGACGAAGGAGAACCTGAGCTTGGTTGGTTAAAGAGACGTGGGAGAGCTAATTCAGATCACAGGAGAAGGTGTCAAGAACAGCAATGGATGAAGATACAGTATGGGTGCAGCCATTACAGGGAAGAGGCAGGTGAGACTGAGGAGAGCAATAAAGCAACAGTATGTTGAATGAAGAATTACTATTTCCTAATATTGTGTTTCAGCCATTATTCTGCTTTATCCAAGTTACTGCCTTTAAATTCAGGAGTGTGAGCATAATTCAGTAAGAAAAAATGACGACTGTTTGGCATGGTTACAAAGCAAGCTTCTTATCTCACACAGCAGGCTGCCAGCAAGTTATTTACTGGGCCTAATGCTCCACTATTGACTTCTTTGTCCTTCACATCCCATACGAACACAGTGTACAAGTTACAGAGTGTCACAGTAACAACAAACAAAGAGGGAACATAGAACACGCTAGTGAAGCTGCACTGATGTCCAACTGAATGTGAAATTCCAGCGAGGAAATGGGTGCTTGCTTCACTGCAGCAAATTACACTGTAAAGCAGATCGCTACACTGTACTGCCATCTGCCGCTGGGGAGAACTGGACCTTTCCCCCGGCACCTGGACAAATTCCAGGCTCTGAGAAAATGCCAGAATAATTATTGAGCTACAAAATTACAATTCCAAGATTCTAATGCAAAAGCATTTATGTGCGATATGAAGATCACAGACAGCTGCAGGACAGTATTCACAACAGAACTATTCATTGGATTCTTGTTTCAGAGGTTCATTCTCGCAAACACGATCAGACAAGGATACAAACTTGAGCTCTTGGACACTTTAATCACTCAGGCTTCCTCACAGGGGTTTTGAAGATAGGACATTGACCTGAAACATTAACTCTGTCTCTTTCTCCACGCTGCTGCCTGATTTGCTATCTCCAGCATTTTCTGTATTTTATCTCACAAGGGTTTGTTGATATATGGCCAGACCATAATGACTTGCACAGAAACAGATTTCATTTGGGGAAGAAGGCTGGCGCTGTTAAGTCTGGTTCATCGCAGCTGTACCCTTGGCCCTTTCATTTGAAAGGGAGTGCAGGGACAACCCAGTATAGGCCTGTGGGGAAGAAATGTTTCAGAAGACATCTCAGAAATCAATTACCTTCATATCAACCGAAGGATCGCCTTGTAGTAAGGTCCATTCATAGCGAACAATTCCCTGATCATCGGCACTTCCTCGTCCGTCCAGCAGTACCCAGTCGGTGGGCAGCAGCAAGACCACGTCCTGGCCTGCATCACAGTGGGGGGCTTCATCATTTCCTGCAGAAGAGCAAAGAAAGGGCAAGATATAGATAAGACCACCTTGCCGAGGCCTGATGGAGTCAGCGCTTTAGGCGAGAAGTGCACGCACTAAACATTTAGAAAAGTGGGGTAAGTTGTGAGGTGCTCTGCGTGGCTCAGTTGGTAGCATTCTCACACCCAAGTCAGTGCCAGGTTTGAGCTCCATTCCAGGGACGCGAGGACAAAATCTAAGCTGACACTTTAATACAGTACTGATAAGAGTATTGAACTGTTGGAAAGGCCTTCTATCAGATGAGACATGGGGCGGAATTTTACGCTGCCAGGTTTTCTATTGACTTTGGCGGGACCGTAAAACCTGGCAGCGTAAAATTCCGCCCCAATAGTCAATAGACTTTTAAGCGGCTCGCTGCATTTTACAGCCCCGCTGCCGCCATGACAGGGCCATTAAACTCTGCCCATGAAGTCGAGACTCCTTCTACCCTCTTAGGTGGGTGCAAAAGATCATGGCACTATTCTGAAGAAAGTCAAGGAGTGTTTTAATTGCAAGTTCTATCTTTTGCTCCTCAAGTAGTTGGATCATGCTCCTGCTCCTTTTCTCCATTCCATCCACACTGAAGGGGTGGGGGGAAAGAGAGGCAGTGAGTAGGGATGGTGGTTAGCTCACATTATCCCTCCCTTCTTCTCCAGGGTTGTTGAGCTACCTCTGATGGACAATCAGGAATCCAGGGAATGTAAGGCTGTGACCTGTTCTCGACTCCCCCTGAGGAACTAGTTTCTATCTACACTCCCAACCCCTTTTAATTGTCAGAAAGACCCCAATTTGATCTCTCCTACATTGTCTATCCTGGTGGGAGTACAAAGCCTAGTTTTGGCAGCCGGTCCTCCTCATTCAGCCCTTTTAAGGGTGGCGCTCACAAAGATGCAACTGGCCAAAGGTGCTCAGCTACAGCTACACCTTGACCGCGACTCGGCGGACCCTATGAGTGCAACGTTTTTAATTAATCCCTTCACCATCCTAAACCAGGGCAGAAACCCATCTGCATGCCAGGGGTGGGTAATTGAAGAGGTGCAGGTAAGTTGGTGAGGTGAGGGTGGCGTGGGGGTGAAGGAAGAGTGAGGGTGGAGGGGTGATGTGAGGGAGGGGTGATGTGAGGGAGGGGTGATGTGAGGGAGGGGAGGGAGGAGGTGAGTGGGGGGGTTAAGAGTGAGTGAGGGGGCTGAGAGTGAGTGAGGGGGCTGAGTGAGTGAGGGGGCTGAGAGTGAGTGAGGGGGCTGAGAGTGAGTGAGGGGGCTGAGAGTGAGTGAGGGGGCTGAGAGTGAGCGAGGGGGCTGAGAGTGAGCGAGGGGGCTGAGAGTGAATGAGGGGGTGAGGGTGAGGGTCAGAGTGAGGGGGTGAGGGTGATGAGGGGGTGAGGGATGGAGGAGGGTGAGGGGGAGTGGGGTGAGGGTGTGGGGTGAGAGTGAGTGAGGGTCAGAGTGAGGGGGGTGAGAGAGGGTGATGGTGTGAGGGTCAGAGTGAGGGTGATAGTGAGGGGGTGAGGGTGATGGTGTGAGGGTCAGTGAGGGGGTGAGGGTGATGGGTGAGGGTCAGAGTGAGGGGGGTGAGAGAGGGTGATGGTGTGAGGGTCAGAGTGAGGGTGATAGTGAGGGGGTTGAGGGTGATGGTGTGAGGGTGATGGGGTGAGGGTCAGAGTGAGGGGGTGAGGGTGATAGTGAGGGCGTGATGAGGGGGCTGAGAGTGAAGGGGGTGAGGGAGTGGGGAGGGGGTGAGGGTGTGAGAGTGAGTGAGGATCAGAGTGAGGGGGTGGAGGGGGGTCAGTGGGGGTGGGAGGGGGTAGGGTGAGTGAGGGGGAGGGGGTGAGTGAGGGGGAGGGGGTGAGTGAGGGGGAGGAGGGGGTGAGTGGGGGGGGAGGGGGTGAGTGAGGGGAGGGAGGGGTTGAGTGGGGGGGTGGGGAGGGGGCTGGTCTGCTCCCATTCCGCAGGGTCATCACTGAAGGGGGTTGGGATTGAGTGTTCAGCCTGTGTGTGGGTGGGTGGGTGTCAATCCCGATGCCGGCTGCAGCCTCCCCCCCCTCCCCCCGACCCTTTGGTGCGGACAATGGGGGAGAGGCTGAGGGAGGCGACTAGGCCCTTACGGTTGCCATGGCGACGGGGCTCCGGCCACTGGCTGGCGTTGTCCGTCCGGGAGAAGCTGCTGTAGCCCTGGTGCGGGGAGAAGTGGCAAACATCGCGGCCTCGGTAGGTGCAGTTGAAGAGGTAGCAGCTGAGGGCGGCCGGGCTGTTGGTCCTGGGCCCCAGGCCCCGCGCCCAGTCCAGGCCCCGGCCTCCCCGGGCCCCCTCCACCACGGCCACCGTGCAGCCGGGCAAGAGGCAGCAGGCCCGCAGGCACTGGCCCGGGCTGCCGACGCCGGCCGGGGCCCTGAGGAAAGCGGCCCCGGCGCCCAGCGAGTCCCGGGTCCGGATGATGTAGTCCTGCATCAGGCCGAAACCGGCCTCGCAGCGGCCCGGGGCCTCGGCCTCGGCGCCCCAGCCTCCGGCCGCCCTCCGCAGCTGCTGGCCGAACTCGCTGAGCACCAGCGGCCCCGCCCCGGGCCCGGCGCCTCTCGCCGCCGCCCGCAGCCACACGCAGGCCGCCAACAGCCGGCAGGCCAGCGGCCAAGCTCCGGGCATGGTTCCCCAGCGGCGGCCGAGGCCTCAGCGGCTCATGGTCTGGACCGAGAGCCGAGCAGGAGGGGCCGGGGTGGGGAGGACAAGACAAGCGGCGGGATGACGACGACAACAACAACAGCGGAGGGGCTGGGCCCGGCCGGCCGGCAATACAGAGAGAGACAGAGGGGAATGGGAGGGATCAGAGAAGAAGAGGGAGGATCCGGAGGAGGAGAGGAAGGGAGGAGAAAGAAGAGAGGGAGGAGGAGGGAGAGGGAGAGGGAGGGGGGAGTGAGGAGGGAGAGGGAGGGGGGAGTGAGGAGGGAGAGGGAGGGGGGAGTGAGGAGGGAGAGGGAGG